>NC_080080.1:66181328-66393828 GCF_949987535.1 Balaenoptera acutorostrata | reverse complement strand
TCATTCGGGAGCATGTTTGTCTTCCTTCACTTTGTATGTTTGCTTTTCATCTACAATCTTTCCAGAATGGGCAGATTTCACTGAGTATGTTCTGGCACCAGCTCAGAGCAGAGAAAATCTAAGCAATTGAAAATAATAATCAACAAAATTCGCAGTACTTTTGCCATAATGGCAAAGTTTACAGAAAAAAAAAAAAGATATAGTTTGAAACAATGAAACTTCCAGGGAAGTTTTTCACTCATGAGGTTGGACAAAACCACATGTACTATAAGTATGCATGTGCACACACGCTAATCTAAGTTTGCCAACAAATCTTTGGGAAAGAGTATACTTCAGCATTTCCATTACAGATGTCTTTTAAAATCACCCAAATATGGTGTATGTTGGAAGCTTACCCTCCTTTTGTTCTTCGTATGGCCATCATGTGATTACCTTGAGGATGACCTACAGTAGAGTGTATGTGCTTAGTTCTGACAACTATCTCCATGTTGTGGTTGTCACTCACATTTGTTTTATAGACAAGGCGAACTTGTTGCTAATATTCTTGGGCCTAAAATCTGTATTTGGTTTGCCTTTTTCAAAGTATGATTTCCCACTGTTATGAGGAACATGCTATATTTCATCCCCCTAAAATTTTTGGAAGGCATTACATTCTGTAGTCATTGGGGTCAAGATTTCTTTTCCGTGAAGGTTGACAATAACCATAGCCACCATCTATTTCAGAAGATAATTGATGATTAAAATAGACAAGATGATCTCTTACCCAATTTTTAGTCCAATGTTAAACTGCCATTTTTTAGTAGGAAGCTTCTTTATTTTGTTAGTTTCAAAATGTCTTCTTTGTCATGGGTCACTTCTGGTGTAGTTTAGCATTTCTTCAATTTCAAAAAACAAAATGATTGCAGCTAGGGAGGGTATGTAATTTGTGTTCATGAAACTTAGATTTTTTTTTTTTTTTTTTTTAAGGATTTTTTCTTATTTATTTATTTATTTATTTATTTTTGGCTGTGTTGGGTCTTCGGTTCGTGCGAGGGCTTTCTCCAGTTGCGGCAAGCGGGGGCCACTCTTCATCGCGGTGCGGGGACCGCCCTTCATCGCGGTGCGCGGGCCTTTCTCTATCGCGGCCCCTCCCGTCGCGGGGCACAGGCTCCAGACGCGCAGGCTCAGCAATTGTGGCTCACGGGCCCAGCTGCTCCGCGGCATGTGGGATCCTCCCAGACCAGGGCTCGAACCCGTGTCCCCTGCATTAGCAGGCAGACTCTCAACCACTGCGCCACCAGGGAAGCCCATGAAACTTAGATTTACCATGAAGATATTGCCAAAGGAAAGGGAAAGTTGGACAAGCAACAAATCATTGGAAGGCTTTGATGTGTGTGTGTGTGTCTGTGTGTGTGTGTCTGTGTGTCTGTGTGTTTAAGTACCTTCATAATCTTAGTATAATGAAAATTGAAATCTGATCACCCAATTGCCAGGTTCTTTATATGAGTTCTGAGACCTAATTCCAGATCTTTATATGAATTGACTCAATCAGTCCTCACAACAATCTTTTGGAGTAGGTGAATTTATTATTCCCATTTTATGACAAAACTGAGTCATAGAGAAGTAACTTGTAGAAATCAGAGCGTAAGTAATTTCTTGGCAAATGATAAAACACTGGTTCCACTGGGACCTACACTAAGCTATAAAGTGTGCAGAAAATACTAAAAACAACTTTTAAGGTGATTTAAGTGTCTACAAAACTCCACCCTCATTTAAAAATTTCCTAGCACTGGAAGTAGTATGCAAAAATATCAGGTGAAAAATAGGCAAATAAAGATAAAAAATAGCTACTGTGGAAATATCTTATTATATTAGTTTGAGATAATGTCATTTCCCCCCATCACTCCATTGTCTTTCAAATATACACATCATGTGTAAACACTTCATGCCAGTTGACAATCATAAAAGGGTCTCACTGAGACAGGGAGAGGTAGGCGACCTGTAGGTGCATTAGTATAAACACTTTTGTTTAGCCACATAGAGAAATTCTCTTCAGTGGGAGAGTAAAGTACTAGCCTATACAAAGGGAGAATGGAAGAATATGGATTTTACTTTTTTAAAGAAGTTTTTATCCGAGTACAGTTGATTTACAATGCTGTGTTAGTTTCAGGTGTGCAGCAAAGTGAATCAGTTATACATATACATATATCCACTCTTTTTATTTTAGATTCTTTTCCCATATAGGCCATTACAGAGTATCGAGTAGAGTTCCCTGTGCTATACAGTAGTTCTTTATTAGTTATCTGTTTTATATATAGTAGTGTGTATATGTCAATCCCAATCTCCCAATTTATCCCTCGCCCCCGCCCTTATCCCCTGGTAACCATAAGTTTGTTTTCTACCTCTGTGACCCTACTTCTGTTTTGTAAGTAAGTTCATTTGTACCCTTTTTTTTTAGATTCCACATATAAGTGATGTATGAAATTTGTCCTTCTATGTCTGACTTACTTCACTCAGCATGACAATCTCTAGGTCTTACATTTTTTTTAAATAAAATAATTTTAAGGGGGAAGATGAGATTAAGGAGACAGCCTGGTACGGGAGATAGAGCTTTGCTTCGAAGTCAAGCAAGGCTGTGATCTTGCACAGGGCTAGGGCCTCAGTTTTTCCATCTGCAAAATGGAGGTAGGACAATCTCTTGGTTTTTTAGCATCCTGGGTGACAATGTCCCCTTAACTGGTTTAGCAGCCTGGTTTAAGGCAGATGCTCTGGAATTAGACAGCTGGGTCTGAATCTCGACTCTGTGAGACCAAGGTAAATAAATGAACCTTTTCAGTTTGCATTTCCTCTTCTGCAAAGCAGTTATGAACACAACCACCTTACCACATTGTATTGAGAATTATATCAGATAATGTAGATTAAGCACCTAATAGAATTCTTGGCGTAGAGTAAATGCTCAATGAGTGCCAATATAATTATTGACATTACTTGAGAAAGAGTAAAACAAATCAATAGGATATGAATTCCCTTTCTAACAATCCCTTTAAAATATCTGAATAATAAATTTCTGTTTTCCATATAGTGGAAGCCTAGGTTCTACATTTCTTTTTTATTTCCCTTTGTCATTTTTACATTTGAACTTCAGTTTTTTTCACCTATGAAATGGGTATATATCCCCTCTAACTCTGTCGTGCTTTAAGTTTTGAAGATATCATTAAGCCATCTTTACACGGAATTGAATTTCTTAAAATGCAATCTCTATGGTACTGCACATAAAAATTATTAATGAACTGACATTTAGTTAGACATGAGCTATAATTTAGTTAGGCTAAATTCTTAACCTTAGAAACCCAGGGGGTAATTTTGCTTCATTGGCTTGAATAGGATGATAATTTATCCAAATAGCTTTAATTCTAAAAAAGTAGTTTCAGGACAAATGTTTCCTTATTTGAAAACCCATTGTGTATACACATATAATTTTTTTTTTCACATATAATTTTTAAGCAACAACTTACAAATGCCAGTGGAAAAGATAAGTGAAAGAAAGTATAAAATAATATTTCCAGACTTAAAGGAAAGACTGTCAGTTGAGAATGTCATGGGTGACAGTTACACTGTAAGTCACAAGGCACTTTGGACAGTACCTCTGTGTTCTTTATATCCTGACCTTTGTTATAGCAGACTTGGAGTGATCTTGACTAAAAATCACCCCTGAGGGTGCAGTGAAATTTGCTCGTTAAACTATTTTAGTGTTTTTTCTGGATATCATGCATAACATGCTGCTGTCTTTCTGTGGCAGAACCCAAAGCTAATAGCTTTTACTGATTCTGCAGATAAATATCATATGTCACCAATCATTAAAAATCTGTTCTAAAACCCAAATTCCCATTAATCAACATTGTTCTTTGTTTTCAAATAATTAATGCAAAAAATAACACTTAAAAAAACCTTATAGAGAATCTATAGTTAGTTATGGATAGAAACTTTTAACTCGAATATTATAATTTTATAAACTCAGATTTGGCCCCTATATATTTTCTTTATTTCTTTTTAAATATAATCTTAAGTGCTGTCCTGTAGCTCATCTGTCTGTGAGTAACCTGACCATATATTTTATTTTCTGAACCACGATATTTTGAGAGTATTACCCAGAACAACAGGGATTGTCCTGGGGAAAAAGTGAGGGAAAGTCAGCCTGTCTATAAGCATAGTTTTAATCAACCTAAGGATTTAATTCTGTAGACTGTGGAATAAGTTGGTGGTTTCAGGAAAAAACAGCCATAATTTTTATCAGTTAATACCCATATTGATACCAGAGCATATTGAAAACAAATGTACAAGGATCTTTAAAACCTAATAATTTTTCAAATTAACAAGTGAGTTGTCAGAAATTCATATTACTCCATGCTATTTGTTGTTCTTTGAATTAGATTACATGACCATTTTTGGAAAATACTAAAAACTGAATACTAAATCTAACCTTTTCTTTTTGTGTTATATCTCTGGCTTTTAAAACAGTATGTTGCACTTATGAGGTATTCAGTAAATATCTGTTGAATGGATGAAAAAGTGAACCAAGATGTTTTTGGTTAATCTGGGACTCTCTGGATAATTCAGAGCTAATCAACAAATGAAAAAAATTCCTTATTCCAAATTTCTATGTAAAAAGAAAACCACATTCTACCTCTTTTTGGAAGCAACACATATATGAATATGACCATATTATTTACTAAAAAATCAAGCCATTATCGACACATTACTGAGAGAAACCACACAAATCATTTCATAGACACAGAAATGCTACTTCTTCAACAAAATGAGCAACTTTGCTGTTTTGTCTTAAGGGAGCTATTTTTATGACTAGCATGTTCCTTCAAATTCTTGAGAAATAAGTATCAGCTAATAATGTCTTTTTTTTTTCCTTCACCGTGAGACAGTTATTTAGCAGTAGCTTTTTCATATTTAGATATTATTTAATACCACAAACTAATTTCATCCTCCAGAAAATAAGAATTTTTTGGTATGTCTTATTTGAGAAGCATTATGCCCAGACAATACAAATACTTTATGACATCTTGTTATTGTAGGGTCTCAAGGTTGGACGGCAACTTGCAAGGTATGTGTTATAAACACTTGACCATCCATCTTCCACTTCTCAGTCATTCCTGAAATAGCCTTTATTTTCTTGTCCTTGACCCAGCTCTGAGACTTGGGAGACAAAGAAACCACTTTCATGAAGTACTGGCAAGTAGTTGTCTATTTTCTAACACCTCATACTACTCTGGACCTAGGAGTGGTCCTCCCCACTGCTGCTGTCAGATTATTAGTCATCTCCTGTTTGAAACCCATCCCATTTGGCTAGGCCGTTCTTCCAACTTCCCAGCCAATGGGAGACACTGGCCTTTGGCTATGGTCCTTTTCTCTCCCTCAAGCCCTGCCATCATCTTGAGCTACTTTAGGACCCACAGTTTCAACTGCCATAATCAACGCCTCTTGGTTCCTCGTCTCCTCCTGACCTCAGTCTCCACTCCACTTCTGTCCATCAGGCCATAACCTCACACCAGACACTGTCGTCATCTGCAATTTCTCTAACTCCAACATCACTAATTTTGGAATCCATATCTGACCACGACCTTCCTGCTTTCAGCTTGTCTGTTCAACTACCCTCCATGAGGTGATGCTTCTCTCACCTCATTTGGAACCTCTTGGTCACTGACCATTTCACTTTATACAAATATATTAGCCTTTGCTTTTAAAAAAAAATTTCATTCCTATCCAAATTAGAGCTTGCAAGCCATCATTCCAGTAACAAAAACAATCTTTTCAATAACCTAAAGTTCCTCCACCTCTTATCTTTTGACTGTATTTACCTACAAATCACTAGGTTTGGTGAATCCAACTATTTATTTCCTCTGTGTCATATAACATGGCAGCTTGGTTCTACTACATTCATGGCCAACTTCAAATGCGCCCTCACCAATGCTGCATTATTTTGATCAAATCACTTTCTCATTCTCCTTAGACCTCTGATCTGACACCTCTGCCCCTTCCCCAGCAGATGACCTCACCTCCTAAGTTACAAAGAAAATAGAAGGAACCAGAGAGAAACCTGCTCATGTTTTTTAGTTAACACCAAATATACAAAAGTACTTTTATCCATATCTATTTTATATTCCTTCTCTATTTCAAAATAATCTCTAACTTTTCATCTAAAGCTAACTCCTCTGCCATTTAGGAGGTTACTGTAGTTGTCTAAGTGGGATATGATGTCAGCCTAGAGTAAAAGGTGATAATTGGTTACACTCAAGGTATTTTCAGAAGGTAGGATACACAGCACCTTCTGGTGTCTCAAACATGGGTGTAATACAGGAGAAAGAAAAAAAAATATCAAGATTGACTCCTATGGGTTCTGCTCTGGCTATAGTGGATTAGAATTTATCAGACCATGCACTAAGAACTGGAGAAACTGGATAAAATATTAAAAACATGGGTATAAAGTCATCACGGAACCACCAAGACAGCCAAAATATGAAGTTCCAAGACCACTCTCCTCCCCCAAAAAGAGTATGTACAGAGAATTAACCCAACATTCAGTGCTGCTTTTCACCTTGAGACATTTACAGATCCACATATGTTCTGAAAAACTGAGCAGAACTCTTAGCACTCTCATGGAGCTAGGGAGACAAAAATGGAAGTTTAGGACTCATCAAGATAGAGGGGCCCTGGAAGAACCTCCGATACTCTGTTGGGACCACTAAAGGGCTAAACTCTATGAGTAAAATTGAACTAAAAATGGGCCAGGCTTCCTAAGACTGAAAATCAAATCAGAATCAGCTCAAACACTGATGTCTTTCAGATTTTTTGCTACTTCCTGTTAAATGCAAAAGCAAATTCTCTAAAGGAAAATATCATCCAGATCCTCAAATGTCTGACATTCAACCAAAAATAAACAAGCATATCAGGAAACGTAACGAAATAACTGAAAACCAAGAAAGTAATAGAATATAAACAGACCACTTGGAGATTCAGTTATGTGAGTATCTGACATGAACTCAAAAAACAAACAAACAAACAAAGAAAAAAACACATATGATTAAAAAATAGACTGCAAGATGGTGAAGCCCAGAAGATAACTAGATATTAAAAAGTATTAAATAGAAATTCTAAGGCTGAAAAATAAAATAAATACAATTAGAGACCTAATAGCAGGTTTAAAAGTACACTAGACACAGCCAAAAAGAGGATTAAATGAAGTGTAAGGTAAGTCAACACAAATAAAGCACAAGGAGACAAAAGTATGAAGAATGTATAAGAGACATGTGAAACATGATGGAAAGATTCAGCAAATTGGTTTTTCAATTCCAGAAGGAAGACAAGGAGGATGGGGCCAAAGATTTGAAGATACAGAAGTCAAAATTTTCCAAAATTGGTGAAGCCATAAAAGTTATAAATTTTGTAATGATATATAGGTTTTTGTCTGAAAACGTGGGTGAATAATAATGACATTTACTAAAGATGTGTAACACTGAGGAGGAGAGTCTTGAACCAGGGTGGGATTAGAGGAATCAAGAATTCAGTTTTAGATATGTTAATGTCAAGATGCTTATTATATCTTGAAAATGTTGCATAGGCAATTTGATACAGAACAGATGGGTGAAAAAAATCAGAACCCATAGGTTTTGTTCTATTTCTACCTTCCAGGCTGCTTTGTGACAGTAGGTACATTACTCTCAGTTCCTTTCTCTACGAATGACTTCTCATTTTTTATTAGGGATTAAAAACTTTATTAAAATACAAGACTATTTGAGTACTTAATGTTATTTTGAATGAGTATTCAAAATAAATTGTGGGATATCTGAAATCTGGTTTTTGAAGAAATTTAGCTGCTGGTGATGAGCCATGAGGAATTCTGGTATGGCTCTGTTCATTTTCTCATTAGAGTTTTAGTGGACTGATTCAGTCATCTTGTCTTGCATTTATTACTCTCTACTCCATGCTTTTCTCTTTGTGGAAATTTAAGGGATGAATTTATTAGATCCTAAGTACTTTGTAGTTGGTTATGATTGTGCAGTTCCCATTGGCATGATTGTAACTGATGATCAATGGAGTTCTTCAGATTTTTATAATCAATGATATGTATCACCCTTTTTTTGTCTGAAAGTTAAAGTTAGAGTGAACATAGGGACAGGGGTGGGGAAGGGTGGCTGTATCACAAGAGAAAATCTTGCAGAGGAATCCTTAATTCAAATATTAAATGTGAATTAAATTTAAAATTTAGCTTTAAATCAAACCAGCCTGAAGTTAAACTAGTCAAATTATAATATAGAGAGAACTAAAAAAAAAAAGATGAAAGGTAAATGTCTCTGATATTTAGTTTTAGGATTTGATTAACAATATTGACAGTCAAGATGGATGTATATGTTATTTAAAACAGGAGGAGATCACCTAGGAAGCAGGCCTAGAAAACTGAAATTTTGCAAAGATTTAGCTCTGGCCACACTGATACTTAGGATCTAATTCAAGGAAGAGATTCCAGCAAAGGATTCTGGGGAAGGATCAGTTAGTTGAGATGGGAGAAAATTCAGGAGAGTTCGAAGTCCTGGAAAGCAAGTGAATAAAGCAAAATTTGATCATTAATACTAGATGTTACTGAAAGGGCAAGATGAAAATTGGGAATCCACCACTGGAATTGTAAATATGGGAGTCACTGGTGACCTTGAGAAGAACTGTTTTAATGAAGTGATAGGGATGAAATTATGATTTGAATGGGTTCATGAGAGAATGGGAGATTTATGCGCTGGTCATGTTAGCCTAGGTCATTCATTTCTTTCCACTAAGAAAACTCAAAAATGGATGAAATATTTGTAAAAACTTCTAAAAGCATTAAAGAGCTAACAAAATATTGAATAACTACAAAGATACTATAAAGGAGGAGATGCAAATCCAGAGAATGGAAATCTGCAATATGGGGCTGTTTTTGCCCTGGGGTATCTATTAATATGAAAGAGTGAGCAGTACATCTAGTAGTTTCAAAGAATTGGGTAGCCAAAGTTTTAGTCTAGAGTTTGCCAAGGGAGAGAGTCTTGTTAAATCATCATATATTTTGGGTTAGTGCCCTGAAGGGATGCCTGCTAATAAGGAAAAAGGAAGGAGTAAAACAGCTTTCATGCTGATGCACACTTAAACTCATTTTATTAGTCCAGAAAAATATAAAGTCCTGAAATTAGATTGAAATGATCCTGGATTGTTATTTTTCTCCTAACAAACTGTGTTTGGCAGAGGGGAAAAAAAAAAAAAAAACCCTCTCACATGCATAGATAGATAGATACATGATAAAGAAAGTGTAGTAAATCATTAAAAAATGTTAAAGGTAGAGTCTAGGTGGTGACTCTACAAATGTTCACTATAAAATTCTTTAAATTTTTAAATATTTTTGAACATTTAAAAAATAAAATATGGCAAAAGAAGACAGCTGTCTCTGGAGGAAAGTAATATCATCTTAGGTCTCAAATCATGTTCAAAATTTATTTTTCAAATACAATGTGCAACAGACAATAAAATATAACTAGGCATATGAGAAGACAAGAAAACATGAAGAAGAACCAGCACAAACAACAAAGAACAGAGACCTACAGATATTGCACACAGAAAAGGCACCAGACATAGACTAATAAACAATTATGATTTCTATGTTTAGAGATATAAAAGCTCAACTTAAATTCAGCAAAAAGCTTTAAATTAAAATGGATATTGTGTATGTGAAATGAACCAAACAGAAGTTTAGAACTAAAAACTGTAATAACTAAAATTGAGACTGCAGTGGTTGAGTTTAAGAACAAAATAAACTTAGCAAGAGACAAACAGTAAACTTGATGGTAGCTAAGAATAAACTGTCCATTATAAAGCATGGAGTGACAAAAAGATGAGGAATACATGAAAGATAGTGAAAGACAGACAGCTCAGTGAGTTGGTCTAACACAGATTCAACTGGGGACCTAGAACTAAAGGAGGTGAAGAGTGCAGAAGATGCAATATTTAAAGTGATTCTGGACTAAAATTTTCCAAGGGTTTTGAAAACTAACCATCCACAGATTTTAATTGTTTAACAAATCTAAAGTCACAGAAAATAAAAAGAAACCTATGCCTTGATACATCATAGAGAAACTGCCAAAAACCAAAGACAAAGAGAAAATCTTAAAAGTATTAGGGGTAGTGGTGGTAGGTGACAGATTATTTCAAGAGCAACATTAGACTGACAGCTGCTTTTTAATAGCAACAAAGCTAGAAGACAGAGGAATGATATCAATAATGTAATGTATGAAAAAATCTCCTGCCAACCTAGAATTCTTTATCCAGCCAAAAATCCTTCAGGAATAAAGGTGATACAAAATATTTTCAAATAAAAAATGAAAATAGTTGTCACCAGAAGACCTACATTAAAATAAATACCTAAGGATTTTTTTTTCAGACAGAATCAAAATCATCCCAGTTAGAAGATGAGAGATACAAGAAAAGATAGAGAGGGGAAAAATGATGAAATGCAGGTAAATATAAATAAATACAGTAAGGTCAGCAGTTGACCAGGCTTAGGATTAGATAGGTTGAATAATTAGAGTTGGCTCTGGGATATAGGGGTGATCCCTAGGTGTCTGGTACCTGGCCCTAGGGAGATTAGGGCAGAGGAATATTAACTCCTGGAGTATGAGTGTTCAGTAAAGAAGACAGCTGGAGTATGGGCTTTGGGTTGGTTTGTATACATATGAAAGGTATGCTTGCAGTGGAGTCTTTTTCTTCTCTAGGAATTAGCTGGCCCTGGGAGGAGTAGCCTCACCTCTGTCAGTGAAGCCCCAGATGCCAGAAAATCAAGAATACAGAAAATAAGAAAATAGAGTTAATATAGGTGCAGGCACTTTTCCTGTCCCTGGTGATCTGGGGGCACTGTTCCCTTTAATATTTTCGGTGGTTCTTTCCCTGGACTTGGGTAGTTTTCCTCAAATGCATGTGTTGATCAGTACCCAACTGAATATTTTAGACAAATCTTTTACAGATATCCAGAGTTCCTCCTCCTTGCAGTGTTCTTCTCTTCAGTACTCTGCCTTACAGACCCTAGCAACTTTGCTTTCCTTGGCTCCCAGATGCATCTCCACACCTCAAGAGATACCACCAGCTTTCCTTGGGGTTCCCCTGCAAAGGCTTACTGACCTGCTCTAGGCAGTAAGTGGAGGTCACTGCAAGTCCTGACACCTTGATTTCTTGCCTCTCAGGGATCACAGTCCTTAGTTTCCTTATGTCCAGAGTCTTTAGAGATATTTTTTCATATATTTCATCTAGTTTTTCAGTTGTTTCAGGTGGGAGGATAAATCTAGTCCCTGTTGCTCAATTTTGTTTGGCAGTAGAAATCGAACATCAGATTTTGATGAGGCACATATTATAATTTCTAAGATAAGAACTAATAAAATATCTTCCCCCAAATATAATTTCCAAAGCAATAAAGAAAGAAATGGGAAAGCTAATTAATCTAAAATAAGACAAGAATGGAGCGAAAAAGTAATAGAGAACAAGCAAAACAAACAGAAAGGCATAGTAAAATGATAGATTTAACCCAAAATATATTAGTAATTACATTAAAAGTTAAATATACTAAATTATACCATCAAGGGGCAAAAATTATACCAGGTTAAATAAAAACTATGTGCTGTTTTCATATATACAGCAAGAACAAAGGTTGACAAGAAATGAGTTGAGCATTTATCTCAGGTAGTTAGAAAAGAACTGCAGCTCAATCCAAAAAGAAGAAGGAAATAATAAAATAAGGCCAGACATTAATGAAATAGCTATCATGAAAAAAAAATCCAAAAGACCCATGGCTACTGAAGACGTTAATGCTGTAATTTTAAAACCTCAACAATAACCAAAACAACCCTTTGGAACTAGATGGATTATTGGCAAACTCTACCAAACATTTATGGGAGTGTTAGCACACCAACTTTTCCAGGGAATTGAAAAAGAGGGAACACTTCCTACCCCATTTTTATGAGGCTGGCCTAACCTTACTACTCAAACCTGGCAAAGCTTCTATAAGAAAGGGATAATTTAGGCTAATATTACTCAAGAAAATAGATTCAAATATTCTAAAGCAAATATGTGCAAGCAGAATGCAGCAATACATATATTAGCCAATGTATTATGACCAAATTGGATTGATTGCAGGAATACCATGTTGGTTCCACTTACGTATTTATAAAATGCCTCAGTGAGGTTTCTCTCATTCCTTTCATAGAATAAAGGAAAAAAATATACGGTTATTTCAATAGATGCAGAAACAAAATTCACAATCACTTATGATAAATATTCTTTGTAAACTGGTCATAGAAGGAACCTCCTTACCTACGAAATGCCTGTAGCTAACATCACACTGTGAATCACATGGTCAATATGAGTTGGCAGTGTGATGTAGCTGCCAAAGAACTTGACCCAGTCTTATAAGGAAGCACAGTGCTTTGCTCCAGGAAGGCAAAGTCCTGCTTTATTTACTCTGCTTAGGTGAGACAAGACCTGGGATATTGTGCTGGTTTCTTGGGGCCCTAGTCTAACAGGGACGTGGGCCAACTGGAGAGACCCAGAAAAGATGGCAAAGACCAGAAGACATGGTAAGTGAGCAATGATGAAAGCAACTAAGGAGAAGAAAGAACTTAACAAGTGGCCAGGGTTTTCTGGGCAGGAGGTCTCAACTTACTTTGAGTGTATTTGGAAAAGAGAACTAGTACTAGAGAAGGGTAGTTAAAGATAGATGCACTTAGGAACTCTACAAAGAAGAACATTTTAACAAATAAAACTCTCTGAAAATAAAAACCATCTGCTAAATTCTCTAATGCTGTTAGTGTTTATGAAGAGGCTGGATGAGCCTTCAGCAGGGGTATTGCAGAAAGGGTTGGGATGAATTTGCAACACCTAAGATGATTTCTAACCCTAAGATTCTCTAATTCAACAACCAAAGATCAGAACTTTAGCGCTTTTTACACAAAAGCCATTGCAAGTTTACTCCATGATGCCTACTGGTTACAAACACAACAGCCCTACCAGAGTGGCTCTAAGTGTTAATGGCTTTGTAGCTCTTTTCTGAATTTTATTAGAAACCACTGCTAAAACTTACTCTCCAAGAGGCTATTTTGCTTACATCATCATTGATAAACTCTAAAGTCGTTTTAACAAGACTCTAGGTCAGTCAAAATAATGCTGCATATGGGTACTTAGAAGTTCATCACTTAGCTTCTACCTTTGGAATCGGGACACTTAATAAATAAAAACTCGGCGAAGTTGAACTGGTTTCTCAACATCCCTGAATTTGCTCATGACTTCTTGAACTTTTCTCCTCCATTATACTCAGTTTACATATCATGTTTCTTCTCTTGAGACTGGCTTTATTTCCAAACTGACTTTCATATTTCTCCCCACCTTAACAGTTTTTAAATTAAATGACAGCAAAAAAAAGTAGCATTTAAACAAAATTTCTCATCTAAATTTCCTGAGAATCATTACTTCCTTAATGTACATCTAAGTTATTTGCCTAAATACTATCTCTTACTTGAACTGTGTTCTTTTAAATTTGTATCTCATTTCTATGATTTCATGAGTATATGAATGCAACATATTGCTAATAGTTTTTTCTATATATAAGCTCCATAAGAATATATAGGTGGTTTTAACGTCTTGGTAGAGAATTAGGGAATTTCTCTATTTCCCCCTACTCATCAGTTGTTCCTTCTCAGCTCAGTAGGGAGAGAGGGTGATTCACAAAGCAAAGCCTGTAAACCAGCTCTAGTCAAAGACCTCCGTGGCTTTGTGTCCAATGTCTGAAAGCCACTCCTGGTCTTACGTTTTATCTCTTCGAAACATCTAAGCATTGAGATAATGGTTAATGTCAAGGCTAGCTCTCTAACATCTAAATCCTAGTAATGTATCAAAAGGATTTATGCACATGGGTATCATTTTTTCCCATCTTTTGTGATTTATGGTTTGTTCAGATTGTCATGCTTAATATCACCTATGTTTCCCCAGTTACAATTCTTACTGTATTTCAGCTATGGTTGAAGGAAGCTTAAGAAAAGAAAGTATTTGCCCACTTCTTTTAAATACATAATTTTATTTTAGCAAATAAATATTAATTACTTTCTTCTTTATTATTTTACTGATTACTTTATCAAACTTGCATTTTTAACAGGGCTAGAATAGAATAATTATATGTTTTTAATACTGAGATATTTTTCAAGTGTAATTAAAGATACTTTTAAGGATTACTCCTTTTCAGTATTTGTTTTTACCTACACATAAATTTTAATATTACCACAGGTATGTGTGTAGTCTTAAGGAATCCTTCCACATTTATTTTTAAATTTACTTAAAAATTTTATTATAGCTATCTATTAGAAAGTATGCTATTACAATGGTTAATATAAATCTTAAATGGTGCTCAGTATTTTAAACAACACACTAGTAACCCATCAAGTGATATTTGTAGGGAATATTAACACTTAAAATATCAATTTATAGACTTTTACATGAGTTCTATACAATTTTCACAAATTGAAACATTTGAAAGACTAAAATCAGGTATTTCACTAATACACATACCTAATTTTCTTCAAATTCATTTATTTAGAATTTCATCAATTAGATTATAAACACCTTTATTATAATTTTCCTAAATAAAGTTGTACTCTATATAATAAATCACAAAGCATTCAGAAAAAAAATTACAAAATGCATGTGTGTTTTATTGTAACCCAAGATTGGGTAGAATTTGGTACAACACTAATATGTTAGGGGTTCCTTCCAAGAGAGGTTAGTTACTAAAAATCTAGAAATGCTGGAAGCAATTTATTATGACCTGGTCCTATAGCATGGACCCTGAAGGCACTGTTAGAGCAATAAAGAACAATTAAAAATCAAAAAGTGGTTAGCGAGCCAATACAATCAAATTTGACCTTATAGTAATTTTATGTTAAAGAGACCAAAACGACACTTAGGAGCTGGGTTTCCCAGACCGTAGATCAAGCTAGGCTTTTTCCTCTCTTCATTTAATAAACTGCTGTCTAAGTAAATAAAAGGTGAACGAACTTTCAGCAATAGGGTAAGTTTTTAGAGAGGCCGATAAAGAACATTTTCCCCATGGGATATGTAAAAATAAGGTAAAGAATTTTTGTGCTGCATCCTTTGCAATCAAGATTTGAAAATGACATGGGGAAATACAAATATCTATTACTCTAATGGGAACAATAAAAATGAACTCAAAATTACACAACTCAAGATTCAAGACCAGCACTAACCAAAACAGTGTGAGACAGGGCTACTTAAAGTTAAATTTTAATTAATCAAATAGAGTTTAAAATTCACTTCCTCAAATGCATTTTGCAGCATTTCAAATGCTCAGTAGCTAAATATGGCCAGTGGTGGTTTTATTGGACAGCATAGACATAAAACATTTCCATCACCATAGGAAGTTCTATTGGATAGCACTGCTCTAGAACAGAAGAGAGGAAAGGTATGTGTATATTAAAGGGAAAAGAGCCTAAATCCTGTGCATAGACAGTATCCATAGCCCAGTTGGTCCTCCTTTTCCTCCTTTTTCTCTCCTTCAATTTTTATTTAACCAGAAAATCCATACTTTCCAAAAAGTTGTTCTCTGGTTCTTTTGAAGCAATAGTATATTTTTGCTGAGAGCAAGCATTGCTGACAAAAACTGATCAGTTCTTTAAAAACATAGCCTAGGGCTTCCCTGGTGGCGCAGTGGTTAAGAATCTGCCTGCCAATGCAGGGTAACCGGGTTCGAGCCCTGGTGTGGGAAGAGCCCACATGCTGCGGAGCAACTAAGCCCGTGAGCCACAATCACTGAGCCTGCGCGTCTGGAGCCTGTGCTCCGCAACGGGAGAGGCCGCGACAGTGAGAGGCCTGCGCACTGCGATGAAGAGTGGTCCCCGCTCTCCGCAACCGGAGAAAGCCCTCGCACAGAAACGAAGACCCAACACAGCCAAAAATAAATAAATAAAGTTTAAAAAAAAACATAGCCTAAACTTTACGATTTGGCAGGGCACTGAAAAGGCTTGCCAGTATTAGAGTAGTAGAACTGGTTGACACTAAACCTTTAGACTTGTAAGGGAAAAAAATCAATAGTACAAATTGTACATGGGCACTGAGATGAATATCTTGGTTACTGAGAATGGACTGGATCTCCCTAGCCTGGACTGCCTTAGAGCTCACTGCTGTCTTCAGGAAGAGTTCTGTCTGGTCAACCAGGAAGACATGAAGCGACATAATCCTGCAGGTTGTTCATGGAAAGATGTCCTCAGGCTCGTGACTTAGGAGAGCAAGTGAACCAGAGAATGGGTTGGAGTAGGGGGTCGAAAAGGCTCTTTAAGACAGAAAAAATGCTACACCATGTAAATTCCAACCTTCAGAAACCCATTCCAGGAAAACCACAGTGACTCAGCAGGAAGAGTGCTTATTTGAAGAAGTATCTCTAAATTGGAGACTCCCAAACTCTGCATTTGATTAAACACACTTAAGAAGAAAACACCCTCATTTTGTGTCGGTCTATTAGCTTGAAATGATTAAAATGATATCATTACCACTTATAAATTTTATATCTCCCTTAAAGATTACATTTAAAAAAACACTTAAATGATACCATGCTGCCATGAAAGGCAGTTTCTCCTCTCACAGAAATAATATTCCCTTAGGGTCAGATTTACATCTCATGCAACGCCATGGGAGAATTAGACTCCAAGAAAGCAAAAGAGAATCCTCATAGAGTTACATAGGATGAAAATTTGGCTTAGACATTATTTTTTAGATAGAAACTGATAAACAGAATAAAAGTTAAAATATACAGAAATGGGGATCCGAGGTAACAATGCCAAAAGAAAGGGGCCTTTTGTTGTTGTTGTTTCCAGGATTTTTTTTCCCTCCTTCTCTGTGCTATTTTGAACAAATTCTCTCCTGGTCTCTTTTTTTGCTGGTGCTGTTAGAACTTGCTAATATGAAAAACTAGGAATTCAAACAAAAATAAAATGGTTCCTTGTCTTATTTACCCTTCATAATGATGAGCTCTGAGTTGCATACTCTTCATGTGTCTCAAACTGTGATCTAAAAGTTGAGACTCCATGCTGAAAGTATTCCATGGGACATGCTAACCACAGGACAGCAAGTACACAGAATGCCTCTTCTACACTCTTCAAGAGACATCACCCTGTGCTGGGGCATATTCATGCTTAGAAAACCAATGAGGTCTCATGCTTATTAGAATTGCAAATGTGAACCTCAAGATGTGTATGTTGCAAGTGTACAAGTGATGCATTTTATTTCTTTTTCTTACAGATCACTTTCTTGCTTGCATTTTCTTTGCTTTATCTTTGCTTTATTGCTATCATAAAATAATCGAGTATATTTTTGTGGTAATTCCAAGAAGAGATGAACTGTACTCTGTTTTACTTAGTATCATTCAAATAGCCTCAAACAGCTCTTTCTAATTTCAAAAATCCAGACTCTGGAGTTCTCCCTCACTCTTGTGAAAAACATAATTTACTTTCGAGTTGCATATAATATTTCCATGTTACATATTTTGGGCTGCTCCTAAATTACTTTTTGATTGATATTATTTGGCTGAAATTCAATTCCACAACCATAAACCATCGTAAAGAAGGTGGGAAATGCTGTTTTATACCTGCATTAGGCATATTTTCACATATTCCTAAAATGCTAACTGCTGATTTTAGAGACATAAAGCTAATTAATCCCATGAAGTCTGTAAAAGAATTATACGAAGCTCAAATCATTGCCTTATTTCTGTTGCAGTGGTACCTATGAGTGGTACATATGTGTGGATTCTATGCACTGTGGTTGGTACGTTTCAAATGTCTACGTGTTTTTCTGATGAAGAAGCCAATTTTCCTCCAGCTTACAACCCAAAAGACCAGACCACTGTATTCAGAGAGTATCTACCACATGCAGGACACTGCTCTAAGCCCTTAAATGTCTTACTGTCTTCTTTAATTATCATAAAAACTCTCTTATTGTCCCCACTTTGCAGACAAAGAAACTGAGCCCTGGAGATGATAAGTGACTTGACGGGAAGTGGGGGAGGTCTCACAGCTGGAAAATGGTGGAACCGTAATTTGGTCCTCAGAAAATCTGACTTCAGAGAATCCATAACAATGGGGAAAAAGCACATCTGGATGTTTAAATCATCATGAGGAATGGTAAGGAAGTTTTTGTATTTAGTTGCTAATTACTGTTTAATTCTCATTGACATCTACAACGTAGTGATGGCTTATTTGTAAGGGTTGAAAGGAATGATGCTGAACTTATTGGACACCTGCCATGTGCGTAACCCTCTGCCAGGCACTTTATGTGTCATTTCATATGATTAGCAGGAAAGTTTTAAAATGCTGTTTGACTTCCTATTATGCCAAAATAAAGCTACTTCTCTTTTAATATTCAAGTTTCTTCTACTAAATTATGTTGAAATATACCTGAAGGAAGAGATTATTGTAAAAGTATCACTAAGATTAGAAACAAAGGTACGACTGAATTCAAAGATTAATCGCCTATTTTCAACATTTGTCGCAATGTGGAGACAGTTGAGATATATAAGCGTATCATATTACGGTAATATATAATAGATTAAAAAGGTGACAAAATATTTTAAAAATGAGGAAGACATAAATCTATTACCTATCGATCTGTCTATCCATCTATCCATCTGTCAGTCTATTCATATATCCATTCACCCTTTCATCCATCCATTTTATTTTCATACAAGAATCTTTGTAGAGAATTATGGTTTTTGTCACCTTGTGCCATGGATGTGTAATAGCTCCAAATTTCTTTTTGCAGATAGACTTCAATCCATAATACTTACGTGGCTTCATTAAACTTTTCCAAGGAAAAGGTGACATAGAAAGAAGTTCTCTATTGGAAACATATGGTTCAGTTTTTCTCTCCTCAAGTTCCCAGAGTCCCTCTTAGCATTGTCACTTCTCCTCGGGCTTCCATCTTTTCATCCCAATGCAGCCTTTGGTCAATTCTAGAACCACCATCCTACTCCAGTGAGAGTTATTATTCCACATGAGCAGCCTGGGTGACCAGCTGGAGCAAGTGTGACTGCCTGTCCCTGTCTAGGGGAACAGTGTGGAGGAGGCTAAGGGTGGGGCTTCAACCAAAGACTTGTTTGAATGAAGGGACTGAGGGAAATCTACGAGATGATGGTGGCATGTAAGAAACATGTGCATGTATCAGGAAGACAGGAGGAAACTGTTCTCTTGCCCAAAGACAGTAAGCACTCACTCCTACCTTCTCACTGTGGGCAACTATAAGAGGCATTTTCCATCTTCGTTAGAAAGTTAGCCAGGACAAGAGTTGGTTATCCCCTCTAAAGTGTAATAGTAAAGGCAGGAATGCTGAAATATCCATATTTGTATCTACAAGGCTACCATACTGTCCATGATTATACAATCATGTATAAAGCACATTGTTGTTGCTTTACACATGATTGTATAATGAATTACCTGGAAATCTGGAGAACCCTGGAAATAGCCCACAGTATGAAGCAGCATGATAGAGTATTGAAAGTATTGTCTTATCAGAGGTTTAATCTCTGTGCTACCCCATACTAGCTCCATGGACTAGGGCTGAAATTATTTTATCTGGCTGAGGATTTTTCCTAAGATGTAGTATGTAAATAAGTATTATTGGGTTGTCGTGAGGATAAAGTGAAACAATGTGGTAAGAATAACTAGTATTTACTAAATGCTTATTATGGGTAAGATATTGTTCTAAGTTTGTCGTGAGTATCTGTGGGGTAGGTATTATTTTTATTTTTACTTTTTTCAGATTAAAAAAAACGAGATCCAGCTACCCAAGGTTTCACAGCTAGTAAGTGATGAGTTAAGATTCGATCCCAGAACTCTAGTGCTCAAGTCCACACTCTACCATTGTGTTCTACTGCCACCCTGATTAACTATTGCTATAAGAATATATGCAAAGGGCTTAGCACAGCACCTGATTCACAGTTAGGGGAGAAAAAAATTCATTCATTTGGCCAATACTTATTGATTATCTACTATGTGGTAGACACAGTCCTAGACACTGCAAGTAGAATAATAAGACAAA
Source organism: Balaenoptera acutorostrata (assembly GCF_949987535.1). Taxonomy (NCBI): domain Eukaryota; kingdom Metazoa; phylum Chordata; class Mammalia; order Artiodactyla; family Balaenopteridae; genus Balaenoptera; species Balaenoptera acutorostrata. Next base: position 66,373,683 of record NC_080080.1, on the reverse strand, counting down.
AATCCCTGACTTCATAAATTTTATTCTAGTATGGGAAAAAATGCAAAAAATACATTAATAAAATACGTGAATAATTTTAAGTAGTGATTAATATCGTAAAGGCAATAAGATACATCAATGACACAGAGCATGTGTGGGTGGTATGCGGAAGGCCATGTTAGCTCACATAGTCAAAAATGACTGAGGAAGTGATATTTGACCTGAGATGTAAATGATAAAAGGGAAACAGCCCTGCAAAGACCTGAGTGAAGAATTTTCCAGCTAGAAGAAATAGCACTGCCAAGGCCCAGAATGGGAATGAGTGTGGGTTCGAGGAACCTAAACAAGGCCCCACTCATGTGGGGTTTGGGGGTGGAAGGTAAAAGTTGTAGGCAATGTTTAGCTAGATTACTAGGAACTTCAGAGCATGGTGAATGGTTTGGAAATTTTCTTGGTATAAAGGGCCATTTGGGGATTTTATGGAGGGTAATGATATCATCTGGTTTAAGCTTTGAGCATATCACTCTGACTGCTAACTGAAGAATGGAGGGTAGGCAGCAAGGAAACCAATAAGATGATACCAAAGATGATGTTGGCTCAGACTAGAGTTTTGTGACGCCAAGAAGTGGTCAGATTAAGAACATATATTTGAGGTAGTATTGACAAGATTTGCTAATTCACTAAATGTAGATATAAAGGACAGAGAGGAATTAAGGATGATTTTTAAGATTTAACATAAGTAACTAGGGGAATGTTGGGATGAGGCAGGGAGGGAGAGTGCATGGGTAGAAGAACAAAGAATTCTGCCTTAGGTATGTTATATATGAGTAAATACGTAGCAGCTATCAGCTGTCTACCTCCCAAGGATGTCATCGGGGGAAAATAAATGTGGTTCGCAAATGATATACTAATTTGAATTTAAATTTAAATTTTGAATTGAATTTAAAATGCAATTGGATTGGAATTTAAAACTTAGCCAACTGAATCTATGTTCTGAAAAAAAAAGGAGGAAATTCTTATGAGATTTTTTTTTTTTTTTAATGCTATTCTTGTCTGCTTACATTCTTTTTATGTATGTATGTATGTATGTATGTATGGCTTTTCGTTTCTGTGCGAGGGCTTTCTTTAGTTGTGGCAAGCGGGGGCCACTCTTCATCGCGGTGCGCGGGCCTCTCACTATCGCGGCCTCTCTTGTTGCGGAGCACAGGCTCCAGACGCGCAGGTTCAGTAATTGTGGCTCACGGGCAGAGTTGCTCCGCGGCATGTGGGATCTTCCCAGACCAGGGCTCGAACCCGCGTGCCCTGCATTGGCAGGCAGATTCTCAACCACTGCGCCACCAGGGAAGCCCCATGAGATTTTATATTGATCAGATTTAAGTTCTTAGAGCTCAGAGGTAGCAAGCCATCAGGCAGCAAGCTGATCCACAAATCCTACAAATCCCCTTAGTTTGTAGTCCCATCATCTCAATCTGAATTCACTGCTGCCTGACAGCTGGGACCTCAGGGAGGTCCTAGACTGAAAGCTGAGTAACCTGGGTCTCAACTTGCCACGGCCACCATGACGGGGGGTGCTCTCAATCCCTCCACCCTTGGTCTTCAGTCTTTGGGACAAAGATTGGATTTTCCCAGAGAGTGAGTACAGGGGTGGTGATCGGTGTGGTAGATCAGTGTCTTTTTGTACTTTTCTAGGGGTGGGAAGGACTTCCAATAACTGCTTCGTTGCAAATTTAGCCTAATTTCATGACAAGGGAAATTGGCCAGCCTGCTTTTATAGGTGGTCCACTCCCCGTTTCCATGTCTCCCATTTGGGAATCTCACCTTCATGAAGGTGGCACGACCAACTTGATACCAAAGACACCAGGGCAGGCTCGACCTGCAGCACCATCTGGAGAATCTGGCCCAGATCTTTCCTTCAAGCGTCTGGGAGTGACCATGGTGTGACTTTTGTCCAGATACTCAATTTAAGAGTGCCTTAGGTGAGTGGTTTTCTGTGGAATCCTGAGGGAGAGGGGAAGCCAAGCATGAGGCACTCTGGGCCTCCCGCCTCATGTCTGCCAACAGCTCCCAGTTTTCTGTTTTAGATTTCAGAATTCTGAATGAGGTTACATGTGGAACCGCTGGAGGAAAAAAGAAATGTTTGAAAAGCACTGTTTAGACGAATAGGCCTAAGATTTTCAAAACCAAGCCGACAGATTAGATCTGTGCCTTTCCTCTAACTTTAATTTACCTCAGAAACATTTTGCAGAGAAGTAAAAACAGATCTGGGAGCTGAGGTGCAGAAATATTGTCTGCCCCCCCCCTTATCTATATACCATTTATCTCCACAAGTAGGGAGGGAAGAATAACATATCTTTCTCCCTTTGGCTCCGAGGGTCGGCCTGGATTGTTAAAATTTCTTTTGGCTCTGCTTTAGCCTAAAATCCTCATCAAGCTCCTATGTTGTTGCAGAAAAGAGATTTAGTGATTGTTGCTCTGTCATTTACAAGTTTTCTAACCACTGGTGGCGACCTCCATGCATGTAGTAAGAATAGGTGGAAGAGCTGATTTTTTTTTCTTTCTTTCTTCCTTCAAATTACTGCTGAGTTTTCAGAATCATGGCTCAGAAGTCATCAAAATAAAAAATTTCCCTCCGGTGATCTCTGTTAGGTTCAGAAGATGTGAATCAGCTTGTGGGTTTACCAGGATGATTTATTGTTTTCTGTGGAAAACTAGAGAGTTCGGTTAGGCCAGAAGCTTCCTTCTGCCTCTCTCTCCTGTTACACTCTAGCCCCAGCCATTGTGTAATTGGGTTTACAAAAAGAAAGAAAAAAAAAAAGAACATGGAAAAGTTTCTCAACTGCACTAACACACAGGGGACTTGTACTGCATCCAGAAATCCAGCAAGTCCTTCGGGAACCTGGCAGACAGATTCTGGCGTCAACAGGGCACCAAGCTCCAGCTCCAGCTAAAGGTCTACAAACAATGGAGCTGTCCAGAGAGCCCCGAGGCTCTGATACCTGGACCTGCTTACAGATACCGTTTTCAACGTCTGGGCTGGGTCCCATCAGTTATATCTATAAGCTGTGTTTAACAAGGCCACCATTAATGAGGTTCTGCTGTGTGCTCGACGAAGCCTTTTTTCTTTTTTTTTTCAATTTAGTTTCACTGGGCTGTGCATCTCAGGATCGTTATGCTCTTTCCAAGTTGCTATTGAACTGAACTAAAGTAACCTTGAAGGAACAATATAAGTATAGCCAGACCTAATGTTAATTGCTTGGACTTCAAGGAAAAAGTTTCAAATAAGCTTCCTTTGAGTGCCCTCACTCCAAAATGACTGCTGGACGCTCCTTCCCAGGACACCACCCCGCCCCCGCAGTCCATATGATTACTACAGGGGTTTCCCATGTCCTTATGTGACCTCACACCACCGCTTAGGGGTAACACAGGGCCCTTCGTGGTAGCCCATCCACAAGCCACAGTTGATGGATTAATCGGGGAAAAGATATCACCTCCAAGTCTGTTCTCTGGGCTAAGTGTCTAAACTTGAGATAGAGATGCAGAGAGGTCCTGCCTCTGTGGCTGGAAGATAAATACTGGGAAACCATGGGCAGCTATGTTTTGTGTCATCTTAAGAAGCTATTTCATATCAAGGGCAAAAGAAAGCGATGTGCAGGGAGCAGCAGAGATTGGGGGCAAGTGAGGAGAATGGCTTCAGTTGTCCTGGGACCAGCTCGTCTCTAGCCTTCCCTGACCTCTGGTATTCAATTTCTTGTTTTGTTTTATTTTATTTTATTATTTTATTTTTTTATTTTATTTTATTTATGTTTTTTATTTTATTTTATTTTATTTTATTTATTTTATGCTTAAGTACATTTCTTTCAGCTAATTGGAGGTTTGCTTCTGTAACTTGCACCTGAAAAACTCCGAACTGAATATTCTCTTTAGTACGTCTTTGGGGGAACTTCTCCTTTCAGAGGCTATATGACCGTTACCAGTCAGGCAATTAATACTTACTTGCCTACGAAGACAAGTTTGATGTGAAGCATCCTAGGCAAGAAAAAGACAGCGTTATGAATTTGGTGAAGTTTATCATTAGATTCTATACCCCTTACTTTTAAGAAGCTCACTTTCCTAACTGTTTGACCTAGGCTTACATTACCAGAATTGACTGAAATTGATTTCTCAGCATTTTTTTCCTCAGGCTTTTTGTTATCCAAAGTGCTTGATTTAGAAAACAAAAACAAAAACCTAAGTCAAATAGGCGTAAGCAAAGAAAGGAATTTATCGTTGCTTATCACTAGAAAGTCTAGGGTATATCTAGTGAGAAAATGTTCAAAAGTGCTCAACTCCTGTCGTCAGGATTTGCCCCTCTCTATTCTCTATATTGGTTTAATTCTCAAGCAGCCTCTCTCCTCTTGGTGACACGATGGACAGAAGTTCTCAATAGTTGGTGAATTTTCCCTCCCAGGGATATTTGACAATGTGCGTTGACATTTTTGATTGTCACAACTGGGGGTGGGGCGGGCAGTGCTGCTGGCTCCTAGTAGGTAAAAGCCAAGGACACTGTGAAACATCCTACAATGCTCAGCCCTTTCACCCAAGCAAGAATTATCTGGCCCCAAATGTCAATCGTGTTAAGGTTAAGAAACCCTGCTTGAGGCATTCTATCACCCATGAAAGACAGCTTCATTTTCCAGAGAGACTTAGTGAAAGTTCAGGACTCACTGGCGCTGCTTAGCTCAGCCTGGGTTATAGGTACATCCCTGAGTTAATCACTGTGGCCAGAGGGTGGTTGTACCCTCATAGGCAGGTCTGGGTCCAACACCCCACTGGTTATTAGGCAGGGAATTATTTCTACCCAAATCCCATTTCTAGTATGGGAAAAAATGCAAAAAATACATTAATAAAATACGTGAATAATTTTAAGTAGTGATTAATATCGTAAAGGCAATAAGATACATCAGTGACACAGAGCACGTGTGGGTGGTATGCGGAAGGCCATGTTAGTTCACATAGTCAAAAATGACTGAGGAAGTGATATTTGACCTGAGATGTAAATGATAAAAGGGAAACAGCCGTGCAAAGACTTGAGTGAAGAATTTTCCAGCTAGAAGAAATAGCACCGCCAAGGCCCAGAATGAGAATGAGTGTGGGTTCGAGGAACCTAAAGAAGGTTCCACATAGTAATCAATAGTAGATAATAGTAGATAATCAATAAGTAGATAATCAATAAGTATTGGCCAAACGAATGAATTTCTACCCAATCCCAGAGCGGGGGACGGGTGGTTCCCTAAAGGGAAATCATGATGTTCTTGCCAGCGAAAGGGTAATGGATAGTTGGCTGTCAAGAACAACAGCATCTACTAGAGTATCCTAGGTGGTTACCAGTGATTGATTCTATTAGATCAACGCCTGGGACTGTGCACATATGAGAGACACTGAGGAGAAGGAGGCCCTGGCCATTGTCTTCCTTTTCCTCTTGACCAGCGTGGGCTCTAGAGACAGTGTCCCCTTGTTTGTTGGTTAACCTAGAAGATTAACACCGGCAGAAGAACTTCAGCGTTAGGAATGGTCGGTCTGTGGGGTAGAGTTTAGGGAGCAGGTGGTAGTTTAGAGGTGCTTTTAAATTATCATTGACTTCTCTGTCTATACTAAGCTGAGTCACAGCCATTGTAGCGGCTCATTGTGATAAGCAGAATGCTAAGAATCCCAACATTTCCCAGCCTGCTGTACACACACTGTATAATCTCTATGAATAGGATGGGTTTTACTCCCATATTTAGGTTGTGTTATACACACCATAGATCTTAAAATGGGGAGATTATCTGGATGGGCCTAACGTCATCACACGAGCCCTCTAAAAGCTGGGAGTGTTTTCAGTTGGTGGAAAAGAAGAAGTCAGAGATTCAAAGCATGGGAAGGATTTGAAGCACTGTTGCTGGCTTGAAGATAGAGAGGGCCAGGCAAGGGCCGTGTGTGTGTGTGTGTGTGTGTGTGTGTGTGTGTGTTTCCTCTAGAAACTGAGAGTGTTCCTGTCTGAGAGCCAGCAAAGAAATGGGGATGTCAGTCCTATGATTCAAGGAGATGAGATCTGCCAATAATCATGAACTTGGGAGAGAACCCTGAGGCCCAAATGAGAACAGCAGTACTGGCTGACACCGTGATTTCATCCCAGTGAGACCCTGGGCAGAGAATCCACCCATGCCATTCTGGACTTCTGACCTAGAGAAATGGTGAGACAATATATTTTTGTTGTTTAAACAGCTAAGTTTTGGGTAATTTTTCATCCAGCAATAGAAAACGGATATAGTAATGGATTAGCTCAAGATTGCCCATTTCCATTGCCACTTAAGGCTCAAACATTGCGTGGCAAAATGGCAGATGTAACCCTACAAGCAGCAATAAATGTTGCAGGAGGGCAGATTAGATTATGTAAAATGTTACTTGATTTGAAAAGACGACACATGGCTTCAAGGTAGGAAGGACCACAGCTATTTTTCCCATCCATGAGTCCACTAATGGATAATCAACAGCATTGTTCTACCTCCTTTCTTTGCCCTTTCCTCTCATTGAGCTCCAGCTACGATAAATTAGCCTTGGCTCTCTGGATTTGCCTTGTAGTCTCACATCTTCCCGCTCTGGGTCAAGCTCTTTCCTCTGCCTGAGATGTTCTTCATCCCTGACTTTCCCTGGTAAATTTGACTTTTCTTTCAAGGTTTGGTTCAAGTGTAATTTCCTCTGTGAAGAGTTCCTCCTGTTCTCCAGCTCATGGTGCAATAAATGTCTTTTGTCTCTCTGTGCTTCAGATCTCCTTCGTCGAAGATAAGGATTTTGGGAGCAGGAAGTCCGACCTGATTGCTTCTGGTAACTCTCACGGCCCCTGAGCACAGTGCCTGGAACATCACGGGACTGTTGAACAGAAGTCTGCCCCGAGTCTTGGTGAGTTGTCACTACAGCAGGTCATCGGTTGGAACAGCTGGGGATAAGACCTCTTGAATGGGCTTTGCTTTACCATGTCTCTTGGCAGCTTTGGATGAAGAATCTCGTGTCCCCCAACAGTATCACGGTCTCACCATCCCAGCAGGTGACGCTGCTTGGATGAATTGCTGGGGCAAGGACTTTTCCCCTTGCCTTCACTGAAACTGTCAATAAAAATTGATTTTTTTCTGCAGAAGTTCACAATTCCTGGGCATCAGCTTCATCACAAGGCACACAGTGTGCACAGAACCAATTTCTTGAATCAATAAAAGACAGCAGAGCGTGATTTCGTAAAGAATTTCCTATGCTCGCTCACCTGTTAACGCAATTCTGGTGTTTATATATTTGGAAAGTGTAGTGTCTATGCCCCCAGGGGTCTGCAGGCTGGGAGCAATAGGATGCCTCCCTGAGAAGGGCTGAGAAATCTGCCTGACTCAAATAGTACTGGTAGGGATTCCAAGCTCTAGGCTGGCATGCAAGAGGGATATTTATTCTACTTCATCAGCTGTTGACTATGCCTCAGATAGCACCGTTTGTGAGAAGAGACTGATCTCTTATTCTTGGTACTGAAAAGAAATGTCAGCTCAGGTTGTTTAGTGCACTTGGGACTTACTTCAAATATATTAGCAAAATCTAGCATTCTGTTTTTTTAATTGAAGTATAGTTGATTTAAAATATTATATAAATTTCAGGTGTACAGCATAGTGATTCAACATTTTTATACGTTATACTGCATTTAAAGTTATTACAAAATAATGGCTATATTTCCCTGTGCTGTACCATATATCTTTGTTGCTTATCTATTTTACATATAGTAGTTTGTATCTGTTAATCCCATACCCCTTTCTTGTCCCTCCCCTATTCCCTCTCCCCACCGTTATCCACTAGTTTGTTCTCTATATCTGTGAGTCTCTTTTTTTTTTTTGTTATATTCACTAGTTTGTTGTATTTCTTAGATTCCACATGTAAGTGATAACATACAGTATTTGTCTTTCTTTGACTTATTTCACTAAGCGTAATACTCTTTAGGTCCATCCATACTGTTGCAAATGGCAGAATTTCATTCTTTTCAGGGTTGAGTAATATTCCATTGTGTATATATACATATATATACACCATATCTTCTTTATTCATTCACCTGTTGATGGACACTTGTGTTCTTCCATATCTTGGCTATTGTAAATAATACTGCTGTGAACACTGGGGTGTGAGTATCTTTTTGAATTAGTGTTTTCAGTTTTTTAAGATATATACCCAGGAGTGGGATTGCTGGATCATGTGGTGGTTCTATTTCTAGTTTTTTTGAGGAACCTCCACACTGTTCCATGGTGGCTGCATCAATTTACATTCCTACCAACAGTGTACAAAGGTTCTCTTTTCTCCACATCCTTGCCAACATTTGTTATTTGCGTTCTTTTTGATGATAGCCATTCTGACAGGTGTGAGATGATATCTTACTGTGGTTTTGATTTGCATTTCCCTGATGATTAGCAATGTTGAGCATATTTTCATGTGCCTGTTAGCCATATATATCTATCTCCCTTGGAAAGATTTCTATTCAGGTCTTCTGTCCACGTTTTTGATTGATTTGTTTGGTTTTTTGATTTTTGAGTTGTATAAGCTGTTTATATATTTTGCATATTAACCCCTTGTCAGTCATATCATTTGCAAATATTTTCTCCAATTTATTAGGTTGTCTTTTTGTTTTGTTGATGGTTTCCTTTGCTGGGCAAAAGATGTTAAACTTAATTAGGTCCCATTTGTTTATTTTTGCTTTAGGAGACAGATCCAAAAAAAATATTGCTACGATTTATGTCAAAGAGTGTTCTGCCTATGATCTCTTCTAGGAGTTTTACAGTTTCAGGACTTACATTTAATCTATTTTGAATTTGTTTTTGTATATGGTGTGAGGAAATGTTTTAATCTCACTTTTTTCCATGTAGTTGTCCAGTTTTCCCAGCACCACTTACTGAAGAGACTGTCTTTTCTCCATTGTATATTCTTGCCTCCTTTGCTGTTGATTAATTGACCATTAGTGTGTGGGTTTATTTCTGGGCTCTCTATTCAGTTCCACTGATCTATGTGTCTGTTCTTGTGCCAATACCATAGCATTCCATTTTAAAATCCATTAATTCTGCATTCAACAAATATTCATTGAGTGCCCACTACATGAATACAACAGGGAGGACAGGCCTTTGTGACGGTGTCTTGGAGTTTACTTCCAGTAGGGAAGAGAGACATAAATTAGTATAAAAATGCTACTGCAACAGGAACTTCAGAAGAGAGGTTCCCAGGGTTAGGAGAGATCATAAGAAAGTTTGACTGAGTCAGGGAGGTGAAGGGAAGCATCTCAAGGAAAGTGATAAGAAGGAAGAGAATTCCAGGCTGATAAAAGAATGTGTGCAAAAATCTGTGCAGCGGGACAGAACATAGGGATCTCAAGACGCTGCAAGAAGGCTGGGGTCCCCGGAGTGCAGGGAAAGCGCAGGAGGGGAGCATGAGAAGGGGCCTGGAGGGGTTGTGCCACGGCATAGATGTTTGGCTTGATCCTGGGAGCAACTGGAAGGCTTCAAGGGTTTGAAACAAAGTGATATGATCAGATTTGCACTTTTAGAACACTTCCTCTGGTTGCAAGGTGGAAAGTGGATTGGGGGAGGCCCGAGTAGATGCAGTAAAGTAGGTAGGGAACTACTGTGGCCCTGATGAAAAGTGATGGCAGATTGGACAAGGGTGAGAGTGGAAGAGATAGATTCACAGGAAGGGACTTGAGAACTATTTGGTATGTAGGTGTGCATTTTCCCAGAAAAAGCTATAAAGAACGTTTGCGGACTAGGATTAGCCTCTGATTCTCAGGTTGAGACCTGAACACTTTAATACAGAGTTAATACATATATTAATACCGAGAGGCGCAAAGCATTTAGTTATGCAAAAAAGACAAATTTTAAAAATAATTTAAATAATAAAATAATAGTAAAAATAAGATATCTAAGACACTGCACTAGGCAGAATTACTGAATCCTCAAGGCACCCAAACAATCCTACCTCATGTGGCTTGCGCTGAATACTCAAACTGGGTAGAAAAGGCTTATAAAATGGAGACTTTCATGTGATTCAAAGCTTTCTATAAATGTGCAGCCAGAATGTAATGTGATGGTTCACGTTATTTTTTTTTTTTTCACATGGGACTCCTCATGGCTAAGATATTTTGGAGGGTACATGACCATTTCTAGTCCTGAAAATAAAATCAGTCCAGTCGAAGTAAATAATTATCGTCAAGGAAAAATAACTTATTTGAAGTAGTCAGCTTCTAGTGAAAACATTCCAAGCCCAACAAGCAATTTTGTTCCTGTGTTTACCCTGGGACTCCATTACTACACCACAGAGACATGGGTCTTCTGTGTGTCTCTGTGCAGAGATTTAATTAACCATGAAGGTGCTTGATGGTGAGGAATCCTGCTTATTCATGGTGTTTTAACATCTATGAAAAGGAAATACCACGGTTTTCAGGTCTGGTCACGCAGCCATACGTTTCCATTCAGAAACAACTGGGAGGGGGCGTATTTCTTAAATAAATAAACTGATTGAAAATATGTGCGGCTGCCCATGAGATAAAATGACTGACAGTTACTGTTCTTTGATTGATCAAATGCTGATTGATTTATTCAGCATTTGCTTATATGTATATAAGCAAATGCTGAATAAATGAGAATACATTAGGATCTTACCCTGAAGCAAATATTTAATCAGGAAACATCTTAGAAAATAGCTGAACAACTTGAAATCACAAACTCAAGTTAGACCACTTGACTGTAGCTTCAAAATATGCGATAAAGATTTATCCCCCTGTGAAAAGTTATTTTTCGACAAGAATAACCCCAATTTGGATTAACTAGAGGACTGGAAAAGAGAGACAGAAAAGCCACATGTGCCTCAACCATCCATAAAATATGAAACAAAAACTATAAATGTAAAGACTAGATTTCCAGCGCTTTCAACATCTAAAACCTGTTTGAAGAAGGCACAATGCCATTTTCATATGTTGCCATGTGTTACCTGGTGGTCATTTTTCCCAGCACTGGATCCATTTTCAGCCACGCACTTTCGTTTGCAGCCGTCAGTTGGTCTAGACAGACAATTCTTTTGAGATTCATTCTCTTTTGATAGGTTTATCAGATTTCCACCCCCATTTTTCCTTTATAATTTTCTACTTCCTCCTGTCTCTCCTGCTTGCACATGTGATATAATGACATTTACTGGTGAAGGTCATTAATGGCCTAAAGTCTTCGACAACAGCGGAAAGACCAGGAGGGAAGAACGGTGTATAGTGGATTCTGCAGGCTTCTCAAACTTTCCTGTTGCAAATCATTCCTTCCTCACCTACCATAAGAATAACCACCCCCTACCTGACTCCCAGTTTCCTGAAATATTGAATCCCAAGGAACGTCAGGTCACCTAAGAAGCAATGCAATGGAAGAGTTAGGAACACACTCTCTGGATGACCCAGCACCTCGGTTCGAGCCCTAATTTTGTCACTGCTAGATTTGCAATCCTAGGCAATTGCTAACCTTCTCATATTCACTTTCCCACCTGTAAAAGGGAGAGCAGTTGTTGTGAGGATTAGTTAAAAAAAAAAGCCTAAAGAGTTCCCTGCACAATGCCCAGCATATTATAATCAGCCAATAAATATTAGCTATTCTTACGAAAGGTCAGAGATGCAATCATTTGAACCCCAGCAGGGAGACACTGGGAGCATGGCATATAAAATTTTGTATTTCTACTACCTTGTAAAGATATTTATTTGCTCTGGCAAGCTTTATTTTGTATGAGCACATACAAGAAAAGAGTTCTGTCGATAGAGGGAATTACTTTAAAAAAATAGAGTAGGGAGAGCTTTAATCAAGTTGTGCTCAGGCATGGGGATATTTTTTGTTTATTTTTAGAGCAGGAGCACGGTGCTTTGGTAGCCCTGTCCCGCCGGATGTGTGAGATATTTAAAAATCAATTCCAGAAACCAAAGCAGTACTGTTCAAGATGCATCAAGGGCCAGATTCGAGCTACACGGTCAATGTAAATAATGTAAAGGCATAAGTCACACTTTATGGTAAGCCGAACAAAACAGAAGGAGTCAGACAAGCTAATGAAATAATTAAAATTAGTGGAAAAGAACTGGTTGACAGCAAGAAGTCCACTTCTGTAGACAAACCACTTAGCTCTAAAAACATATACACATTCATATATGATGGCTACAAATGAGCTTGTGATTTTCCTCTGAAAGTATTTGAGCAGGAAATAAAACCTTTTCCCAGTGGATAAAATAACAGTCGTTTCTGCCAATCTAAGCAAGGCAGATTTAAATTTTATATGTGTCCAACTGCTTGTTCCCCCTTAGCTAATAACCTGCATGGTGGAGACATTTCAAATGAAAGGGAGTTCACAGCCCCAGAACCCAGCTCGGAATATATCTACCATGCATGTAAACAAGCAAACCATTATGTTTCTTACTGAGATAAAGAATACAATGATAAGTGGGGACTTTCACAAAACAAAGAGCTTCCTATTGGGAGGGTGGATAATCTTCCAGAAAACCCTGTGTTTTGGCAAATCGCACCAGATTAATCTATTAGGCATCTCCTTTCATTATCAAATTTCCGCTGCCTATCACAGCGACTGCCTTATCAAGCACCCCTTTTTCAAAAGCAGCCCCATTCCTAAGATTGCAGATGCTGGCCGTCCCCGCTCAGAAAACAGGTGCCTCTACTGTTTGCAGGCAGCAAAGGTCTCTGCACAGAAGCCTGGGAAAGGGCAGGGCTATCAGACTCTGTTCTACCTGAAGGAACAGGTAACAGAAAACTGTTGATTCAATGAATAGAACTTAATTGGCACACATTAGCCAGAAGTGAGTGTTGTTCCGAATTAAAATTCCTTCAAAATTTCCCACTGACAAGAAAAGCTTAAAAAAGAAAAAAACGTAGAAGATTATTTTGTGATTATCAAATGGACGGCTCCAAACAATGGAACTATTCTTTCCGGAATTCTTTTGTAAACATCATGTTCACCCAAATTCATTCTTCAAATTAGGGGTCGAGGTTTATGACAACTTCACAGAGTTACCTATGGGGCCTAAGCTGTTGGGCGCATTGTCTATATTCAGGAGGAAATGAATTCCACGGTTCTACAGAAGACTAATATTCTGAGTCAATTAGCATGATGTATCAGGTTTTCTGGTTTTCAGTGTCTCCACTTGCCAGCCCGTCTTCTTTCCTTACTTAATAAAACTGGGCATGTGGTTTCTGACCGGACCTTTTGTGTGCTATGCCAGGGTCACCCACCAACACGGGGCAACGAAATCCACTGCTAACAAAAAACTCAGCTTTCCTGGGGATGCGCCGGAATACGCATATATAAGCACCAGATTGTTTATATCACAGATAATATTTGTAGTCTAGATATATGTCATTCTGATATTGAAAGTTATTTGCAGATGGTCATTCAGAGGAGGACGATCATTTTGTTTTGCTTAGTCAATAATGCCAGGATTTCTTCAATGTCTTCTTGTCAAATCTGTCCACAGCAAGTTCTGGTCTTGCTAGTATTATTCAGGCCCATCTGCATTCTCCGGCAAGTAGAAAGACTTCATTCTCTGCTCTGAACTGAGCTCTTAAAAACTTGGCGAGCGTGCGCTTTTACTGTAATAAAATCAAGGCATTCAGGAAGGCCACCGTACTGACAACCGGACGATCCAGTCTGCTTGCAACTCCCCTGCCTGCCGGCAGGATGGCTCAGACATGGGTGCTGGCTCTCCAGGGTGGTAGGAAGCAATTGATAAGCGCATGCCTTTGCTTCCGGCCCTCTACAGCACCCGCTTTGTTTCATCTACAGATGATTAAATGGTCTACAGGGCAATTATGAACTGGAGGAAGGAACAGCCAACTCTCTCCAGGTTTCCTCAATCAGCGTGATTGAATTTCTCAAAGGCAGAAAAGCAGTAGCAGGAGCATTTTCGGGGACTTTTCCTGGAAAATGTTCCAGCAGCTCAGAATTGAGCCTTTTTCATTTAACTGCTTGCTGTTTCATTTTATTACGTGCAAATTGTGGCTTAATAGATTTACAGTTGCTATAAACTCTCAACCCTCAGGGTAGCCCAAGTGGCTAGTACTTATTAAAATGACTGATATGAACCCAAGAAAAGTGATAGCTGCAAATTCTAACCAGAGGTGGAATAAACTCCAATTTAATAAACAGCATGCCAGCACCCTACACTCTTCCACTCTTTCATTGCCCCTTATGAGTGATAGAAAAATATAAGGTATTCATCTGGGGGGAGGGGGAATAATGGGAAAGTGCTTGAGAAAAGTGGAAATAATTATTTATCATGTCACGATTGATAGGTAAAGTGCTATTCCTTAAAGATATTGGTTTGGAAATTTATGCAGTAGGTAAATATGTATATAAATACAAGGTTTAGAAAGTTTTATTTTTTGAAAAATCAGAGATTGGAATGAATTCCTTTCCTCCCTGCATATAAAACAGCAATAAAACAAAACAAGTCATCATCCTGTAGTCCAATACACTACCTACTCTTTCTGTGGCAGCATCTCCATCATGGGTTACCATCAACAATGATCATAGATCAGAATCCCAATGGTTGAGTCAATTACCTAATATGAATGATGTTTATAGATACGTTGAAATAATCTGTTACCCAAACAGGGCTTTGGAAAATAGCTTCTTTAAAACTGTGCAACTCATTATAAAAAGAATCACTGAATAGGTGTCATAAGACCTGCGTATGGTTCCTGTAGCAAAGTAACTTGCCACTTGACCTTGGGCTTAGTAATTTAGGCTTCATTTTGGATCGCAGGGACTCAGGTTTCTCATGTGTTAAATGGGCTTTTATCTTCCCTGATAAGCTCATGCCATTTCAAAAATCCAAAACAAAAAATCCAAAATCCCAAAAAAAAAGTGAAATAGCTTTGATAAATACAAAATGGTATACAAACAAAGGGCAAATTAATGTAACCATAACACTCTGTCAAAAACACATCATTGGATTTGGATTGTAACACTGAAAATGTGGCCTACCAGAGAAAGGACGTAAACAATTTAAAGGGATAAAATCTTCTACATTATGACCTAAGTTTCCAAGAAAATCACATCAGCAATGACACATATTCAGGATTCTGTAAAGGGATACAGCCTTTTTAAGTGTGAGCAACCAGTGGTTTAGAGACTACTGCTTGAATGCTCAAATCCAGGGCTGGTTAAATCTGGACCATTTCATGACTAAACAGAACAAAGTGAGTCCTAATTTTACATGACTTGTTGGAAACACACACAAATCAGTAAACATTGAATAATTAGAAGGTCATATGAAGGCTTCATCGGGATAATCTAATTTCTCTTGGTATCATTTATACTAAAGGAATCTTTTTGCCCTAAATTGTGTAATAAAACCTATGGTCAAATACTAATGTTAGGAATCTGAGTTCAAGCCACTAATTTAAATGAAATAATCTTTAAATATTTAAATAATATATTTTACTACAGCATAATTTCATTGACTAATTTATTTTTCCTTTGAGTGTTTTCCAAAGGAAATCAACTTAATCTATTAGAGACTGGATTAAGTAATTAGCAAATTATTCAGGCTGGCAATTGTCTATTTCAACTTCTAGCAAAATCTGTACAAGGAGGAAAAGGATGTGAAATTCAAGGCAATCAGATTCCTAAATTTTTGAAATTAGTAAAAGACTTGAAGCAGTAGGGGAAAAAAGGAAAACTTACTTTATACATTTTATGTCAGGCAGAGGATGTGAAGCTGATTTTAATAAATTTAAATTCATTACTATGCTTATCTGAAGAAGACTGGCATTCTGTAATTCATTTGGAAATAATTAATAATATGGATACGTGACCTAACCCAAATGGGGCAATGAAATAATTTAAAATGTTTTGGTAAAAATGTGTTAAAGCAAAACCCAACTGTATAGAATGAGAAATATAAAATGTTTGCTGAGTAAATTATTTTAGCCACAGTTCCTTTGAATTGTGCTCAAAATCCCCAAGACTTTTTTTTAAGATGTGTACATAAAACATTTAAATATTAATGTTAATGTCTACATATATTTTTCTTTTGTTTACAAATTTCTCATCTTCCTAAAATCAAAGAAATATATAACTATTCAGTGAGTAACATCATTTGGGGGAAAAAAAAATCTCTTTATGACATGCCCTTGAAATAACATCTGTTTAGTATAATGTAGATAGGAGAACAGTCTTTAATTCATCCATCCACACAGCCACTTAAAGTCTAAGAATATGTAAAGTATAATGTGATTTGCTGCATTTTTGTTGTGAAACATAATATTAAAATGGTTCAGAAGCTCCCAAATGTAATTTTAAAATTGCATAGACTTCTACACTTCATTAACAAATGACAGATGTACAGATAATAAGGCTCTAGATTGGAGAATATGCTATTGAGCAGCTGTTAGCACAATGCAGTAAAGGAGACCAGTTGCAAATCTCATCAATAGTTCTACCAGTTTCCACGACTTGAATGAAAAGTGATAATGTATAGATCTCACAGTCATTAAGAACTTTCCGTTACTCCTTTAGGATTAATTTGCGTTGACCCAGAATTTTGTATTTGCTTAACACAAGCCATGGGTTACTTTGATGTTATCTGCTTCTATAAACAGTAATATACAGTCCTCTCCTGGGCTAAAACAGCTCTTATTCCAGTGAGAATTGACGGTATTAATCATTCTGAAGTCCAAGAGCGCTGATCATAAATTGTATGCAGGGCCCTCACTCAGTACCTCCCAGGACTCCCATTTATCAGTAATTCCTCTTTTCCACCTGCATATAAATATATAACGAGTAATTTATCTCAGAACCTGGGCTCTGTGATCTTCTTGATGTCTGGGGGACAGGAGAACCATTTTGTCAACAAATAAATATTTATTCTCCTAGCTTTTGAAATAAAGATCTAAATTATCTGCCATTTCTAAAGCCTGATTCCCTCAAGTGGCCAGAACAGAAAATGCATGCCTTGCCTTCAAGTTTCACGTATATGAAACAAACTGGATGACGGCAGATAAAAGGAATCATTTTTCAACAATGTTAAAAATAAAAGATAGTAGCTTTAAATCATGTCCGAGATATCAACACAGACTTATTTTTACCATACATTAAGACTAAAAATGCTAGTCTACAATTTATGAACTGTCGGGTCTGGAAAAATGTCTGGAGAGCATTATTTTTTTTAAATGCAAATCTGCAAAGATCTGCAGAAATATTTATCTTAAATAAAAGCTGAACAAATAACTCAGCTCAAGATCAATACAAATCAAAAGAAAGCACAGAAGTAAACTTTGTTTCACAGATATTATTAGCAAAGTCTCCCTTCCATACCACCCAAATTAGCAGCTAAATCTGAGAAGGAGTTGAATCTGGTATATATATTTTTAAGGAAAAATACCCTCATAAAGTTTGGAAGAAGATAGGCAAGGGGAACAATAACCAGAGAGGAGACTAGATGGAAACATTTAGTTTCAGGAGGTGTTATTTCTTCATATGACTTCATTTGGTAGCTTTTGGGATTTTCCATCACATAAGTGAAAGAAGGCAAACCAGTACACACAGACTCCAACTCTGGAACACAGAGACATTTCTGCAACATTTCTGGTTTCATCCCAAGCTTAGCTTGGATTTGTGAATTTCAAAGCTCTCCCTGTTTCATTGTGAACACGTGATTTTAAAATTTTGCTGGGCTCCAAACTTACCAGTATGTGAGTTTATTTTATGTTAAGCACCTTAAAAATCCAATCCTTAAAATGCTAATAGAAACAACAAAAACATAAATAAATCATTGCAAAGAGCCAAAAAAGATCCAATTTAAGAAGGTAAACCTAAAAAAGTTTTGCCAGAGTGCAAATGGAAAGGATTAAACACTTTGTAAACACAATCTTTTCTTTTTGCTAAAACTATAAACTCCACAACTTTTTAAAAAACATGATCTAAAAAACAAAAACAAAAACAAAGACAGAGTGTGGAAATACGTGATTCCCCAAGTTATTCTACAGACTGCCATGTGACAGTCCCTTTGGTGGATTAATTTAGTTTGTGCAGAGTTCTGCTATCAGAGCTCAACTTTCTTGGGATTACTGTAGTTCCTCATTAGATGGGCTGTTAAAACGTGTCTGAGTTTGCCGTTTGTAAAGTGCATTGTTTGTGGAGTTGAACACTGAACTAGCACAGTCAAGGATAACCTGAATATTCTCGTTCCTATCTAGGGATGCCCCCTGTTCCCTACAGGTTGTAATCTGAACGACACGAGAGCCTTACTAACCAAAATGTCTCCCCTAAACAGGGGCCATGGTGTTTAACATTCTGTCCCTAGACTCCTTTTGGATTCTTCTCTTTGACACCGTTTTTACAAAGCGTAACTCCTGGGAGGTACACTACATTCCGTTAGTGTATCCAAGATGCTGGGGCGAGAGAGAGAAGGCAGGAGCGCTAGGATACTGCATAACCTCTTCACAGATCTCTCTGTGTACATATAGGCTCTTCCCACTCCAGTTCCCTCTCCCCGCTTCTCAGACTACTGCCAGTCACACTCCTACATACGTCAAAACATCTCATCCCATCCATGATCTTTTGCCATTCCCTGCACAGCTGCTCGGACCTTCCCATACAAATATACACATGCGTGCACGCGCGCATGAATGTGTGTTATGTCTTAAGGAACTTCTCATCATGCCAAGCCCTTTCATCATTCTCTACCATTTCCTAACTCGTTTGTATGTATATGCTTATTTTTTCTGCCTGCAGTTCCCTGTTCTGTCTTTTTTGCTTGTTAAACTCCTACCTCGTCCTTCAGGATCCGGTTCAAATGACATTTTCCCAGTGAAATCTTTCTAAGACATTTATTTATTGTTTATTCATTTATTCAAGAAATATTTATCGAGTACCTCCTACGTGCCAGGAAGAGCGTTAGGTGTGAGGATTATAATGGTAAGCAAAAATAGACAAAATTTTTGAGAAGTTTATAGTGGGAGAGACAAATATTCATCAAATAATCATCTAAACAAATGAAAATCTTTACCTGTGTCAGTCAGTGCTATGGAAGAGAGTTTCTCATGCCATGATCCAACAGGCATTTGACCTATTGAAGAGTTTGTCAAGGAAGACTTTTCTGAAGAGGTAATGTTTGTGCTGAGAGGTGAAGGATGGATTCAAGGTAATAGGTGAGGAAGAGGGGGATAAGAGTGTTCTAGGCTGAGGGAATAGCATGTACAACGGTTGGGGTGGGAGGGGTTACAACAAAAAGAAGAGAGTAAAAATAAGCCAGAGTTGAGTTACGCAATGATTCCTTAGATAAATCATTAAAAGTGCACAGAATAAAAGAAAAAGTTAGATAAATTGAACTTACAAAAATTAAAAACTTTTGCACTTCAAAAGACACCATCAAGAAAGTGAAAAGATAACCCTTAAAATGGGAGAAAATATTCACAAATCTTATATCTGATAAGTGACTTGTATCCATATAAAGAGCTCTTACAACTCAATAATGAAAAGACAACCCAATAAAAATAGGCAAACGATTTGAATAGATATTTCTCCAAAGAAGATATACAAATATTCAATAAACACATGAAAAGATGTTAAACTTCATCGGTTATTAGGGAAATGCAAGTCAAAACCATGATGGGATACCACTTCACACCCACAAAGATAGCTATAATAGGTAGACAGTAACAAGGATTGACAAGAACGTGGAAAAACTGCAACATTTGTACACTGCTGGTGGGAATATATGAAATTGTGGAACTACTTTGGAAAACAGTTTTTCATAAACAAAAAAAACATAGACATCATATGACCTAGCAATTCCACTTCTAGATATCTACCCAAGAGCAGCAAAAATATATGCCCACAAAAAGACTTGTGCATGAATGTTCAGAGTAGCATTGTTTATAATACTCCTAAAATAGAAACAACCTAAATGTCCATCAGTTGAGAAATGGATAAACAAAATGTGGTCTATCCATACAATAGAATACTATTCTACAATAAAAAGAAACGAAGTACTGATACATGCTCACAACATGGATGACCTTCAAAAATATAATGCTTAGGGAAAGAAGCCAGTCACAAAAGGATGCATATTATATGGTTATATTTACATAAAATGTCCAGAAAAGGCAAATATGTAAGGATAGAAAGTAGATTAGGGGTTGCCTGGGATTGAGGGTTTGGGACGAAGGAGTAACTGTAAATGGATGTAAGGTTTCCTTATAGGGTGATGGAAATGTTCCAAAGTTAGATTGTGATGATGTTTGTAAAACTCTAAATATACCAAAAAATTTTTAAATTGTTCACTTTGAACAGGTGAAGAGTGACTATTATGGTATGTATGTATTATCAATAGACTGTATCTCAATAAAGTCGTTTAGAAAAATCATAAGCCTGCATGGCTGGAACCCAGAGAGTGAAGAGGACACATGGGGACACCAGAGCAGGGTGATCTGGGGTCTTGCAGGCTGCCATATTAAGGAGTTTTGTTTTTATTCTCAAAGGAGCAGAAAACCATAAAAGGATTTTAATCGGGGTGAGCAATGATGATGTAATCGGATTTGCATTTTGAAGAACACTGTGGTTAAAGTGTATGAAAAACTTAGATTTAGAGGTAGACCAGGTAGACTGTGTGTGTGCACACACACGTGTGCTCACCAAGTCAATGTTTCTAACTCCAGAGCTACCATATTCGAGAGTGATTTACCCATTTATCTATCCATCTACCCTTTCTTCCTGCAGTTCTGGAAGGTGGGAATGATGTCTTATTTACCCTTGTATTCCAAGTACCCAGCACTTGTCTGGCATCCAGCAGGCTCTCAATGATTATACGATGAATGATGTTGAAAGGAACACAGGGGAAGTTCAACCTCAGCTCTACCACTCTGTTATTTGATAGGCTGCTTGTCTTCTGTCCCATTCGGTAGTTTTGCAAATGGGATAATAGTTTCATCTCTAATCAGAAGGCTCTACATCCCACTCTGCCCTGAACTCTTCTGGAATCAATATTTTAGGCACAAATAAGTAAGTAAATTGTGATGACAACATATTCTCTGTGTGCCTACCGCAGCTGTTCAAATATTGGCAACAAAATTCTAATTTAGGTACTTTCCAAATTTTGTGTACTCTCAGCTTACAGTCTTGAGAGACTGCTTCCATAGGTTGAATTTGATTTGTTAAGAGAATAAAATATTGGTAAAATTGATTATGCAACCTAAAAATTGATGTATAAAGATATATATGTATGTGTATATATATATATGTATATATATATACGTACATATAAATATACACTAATAATATGACAGGAAAGCATCTTTTTTTGAGAGGCTCATATAATTGATAGTACACTGCAATTCATTTTTCAAGTAAAGAAGGGAATGAGATGGAAAGAAACTCGTAACATAGAATATGTAAAAACAAAACAAGACTCACCCTGTACCCTGGAGACAGTCCACGTTCAGCCTCATCACCTACATTTCACATATACACATGGTGTTTTGAAAAAGAACTCAAGTCCAGAATTAGGAGCACGAGACCCTGAATGATCCTACACAAGAAGTAAAGACCCTATTCTGCTGTATAAAGAGTTATAAGCAAAGGCAAAAACAAAAACAACAAAATCTTTTTGAAAATTAATTGGCCAGAACTATCTCCTATCATTTTATTTATTTAAAAGTCAATTTCATATGAATTTGACAAAATTGGAGTAAATTATGCAAAAGAAAATAACTGGCATCAAAAGAGTCCCATAGCACATTTCTCTGTATTCTTTTCACTATTTTGATAGAACCTCTGTTGAGTCTGTGCTCCTAGAAGTGAAGACTTGGGGTTCAGTGTAATGTGTATTACCTAGGTAAGTTACTGGTTGCCCTATAGTTTTTTTGCACACACGATTCATGACCTTTTGGGCACAGAAAACCAGATAGACACTGAAAAGAATTTGTCCAGCAACCATTTCAATCAAATGTTCTGTTTCATTTTTTAAAAGTCCAAATTGACTGGTTATCTAAATTGACTGTTTCTGCATTCGTATCTAGGGAGTAACCATTGGTGAACTTTTTAATTTGCTGTTATTAACTGGGCCAAAATCTTTATTGTTTTAACCAATACAGTCTTCTACTTCATATAAGTAGTCTGACATTTTCAAACCACTTTATTACATTTTGGAGAACTTTTTCCAATTTGCTTTTCTCATCGAGCTCAACCTAGAAGGACTGCCTGGTGTTCTAAGGTTTAGATGTTTCTGAGAAATTTGAAAGACAAAAAAGGCAAAAGAGGTAAAAATATGTTTCTTTCATATTGCTATCACTCAAAAATAAAAGCAGATTTCTCTCAGACTAGACCCCTACCCACAAATCAACTTTGGGAAGCATCAAACAGTAATGTAATTTCAAAAGAAAATTTCTTAGAAAATAACATAAGCCATTATGATTGTATTGCTAAACAAT
Source organism: Balaenoptera acutorostrata (assembly GCF_949987535.1). Classification (NCBI taxonomy): domain Eukaryota; kingdom Metazoa; phylum Chordata; class Mammalia; order Artiodactyla; family Balaenopteridae; genus Balaenoptera; species Balaenoptera acutorostrata. The sequence goes on along the minus strand of NC_080080.1, from coordinate 66,351,217 downwards.
TTGGAATCTATCTGTAGCACAGAGTTTTTATAAAGTCCAGGTGCTGTTTTAAACATTTTAACTTTAATAATTTAGATTATAGGAATGATATAAACCATCTGCATCTTCCTGGTTGTAAGCAGTGAATTTCCTTCTCACAGCTGGCCTGCACTTAAATTCTATAAGCCAAGGGGGCCAGCAAAACCTCCCCATGTATGGGAGCCATCTTTTGTAATAGAATCTGAAATAAGAGTATGTTGTGCAAAGTTGTGTTATATGGTCTGAAACTTTAATAAATCTGTTTTGAATGCTGTTTAAACATTATCGTGCACTTTAAACTTAAGTTGTTGCAGTTTAAAAGTCAGGAATATTTTATGAAGACCCCATATTTTGCACTACAAAGGCTCAAAATTTTTCAGTAGTCATAAAAGTTCATATTTTAGCCATCCAGAGTAAAAAGACAAAAAAAAAACAACAATCCATTAACACGTGTTGAGAATAGTCCACCAAAAGTTGGTGATATCTCAGGCTGTTTGGTAAGGCACACTTAAGCACATTCTTAATGAACACTTAAAAGTGCCATTAGAATTGGTTGTCAGGGAGAGATGACACAATGGGTCATGAAATCTTCCCTTGGCTGGCAATTAACAGAGCTAGCACTTTAGACATCTCATAAGTATCCAGGGAGAGAATTAGTTAAAGGCAAGCCAGAATGGTACTCACCTCTGCAGCCTGAGACCACCTTTAGCAAGTGGGCGACAAGTCGGGTGGTGCAGGATAAGCCTTATCAGGATGCAGTCAAGTATCGTGGAGAACAGTTTACAAGAGGAATGACCAGTGTCAGCAAACAGAGCAATGGCGCTGAGTCAGCGTGCAGAATCAGTAGTGAGGCAAGAGTCACCAGGAATGGGAAGATATCACAGGAGAGAGGGGTAGCACTTGACGTCATGCTCTGGGATCTCACAGCAACATCTTGGCCAGCAGGTCCTCTTCCTAGGAGGTACTTAGGGATTTGTCCTTGGAGTCAGACAGCAGCATGGGCCCAGCAGCCACTCTGCAATGCTGAGATCTGCACGCTTCTCTCGTCCTTGTACTCATGCAGCTTGCACCTCTGTATGCCAGACACTGTAAGTTCAGGCAGGTAAAAACAAGACTGTTAAGTAAAAGGAAACGTCTATTGGAAAGAACAATTCAGCGGCTTTATGCAATGATGAGTTCCGGGTTAATTTCACCATGTCAGGGAAAAAAATGATCTAGCCATGCAGGATAAAACAACTTTGACAGCTGAGTGGAGGTTTAGTGTGTCGTGGCTGGCGGCAACCTGACCGTGGTCAGCTGCGTGAAAAGGGAGCCAGGTGTTCTCCTGCTTCAGGAGAGGCGTGGGTGCCCGCATGATATTGCTCAAATACCCCAGCAGAGTACACGACCATGACCATGGCCTGTATGGTGAAGGCACACTGGTGAACATAGAGAAATCAAGCCATTGAAGAGCCATGTGATGCCATCACTATACATGTATCGCACACACGTATGTATATACACACATATGTATACATGTATGGGTGTATACACACACACTTTAATGATTTAGCAATGAGAAAATACATGATAAGCACAGGGAACTATATTCAGTATCTTGTAATAACCTATAATGGAAAAGAATCTGAAAAAGAATATATATACATATATATATACATATTTTAAATGCTGTGTTAGTTTCAGGTGTACAGCAAAGTGATTCAGTTATATATATTGCTGTACCTCAATCAAAAAGAAGATACATGATAGAAATAAAATTAAAACCATTAATACCCTTTTAGCTCTGAAATTGTTGCAGAGTGGAGAATACATTTATCCACTGAAAAAAGAAATACTGAAACTTTAATTTCAGAAAAAAACCACAACTCAGCTCAATAAATATTTATTGAGCACCTGCTATGTACAGGGTAGGTGTTACAAAATGATGCATAAAACATGTCTGGCCAGAATCTAGTGGGCCTCACCAGAATCTAGTAAGAGACAAATACTTATATAAAGAACTAATTATAATATATAAAAGAGGGTGAGATGCTTCCAGTAGAGGTGTTGACAAAATGCGAATAAGTTACTGTGGAGGATGGGTTTATTCATAGTATTTTTGTAAAACATCAACGACGTACAGTCTCACATGTGTCACCATTGTGCCTAATGCCTAACGCATTAGTGGAAATAACTGAAGCTGTCCAGTTCAGGTCGATTCAGTCATTGTGGGCTGGAGTATAGACACTTGAGGGTAAATAATCTACTCAGGGTTCAGGCTCAGTTATTGGAAATGTCAAACTTCATATTGAACTTTCTTCTCTCTCAAGGAACCTCAGGAGGTTGTTTGAGTGGCTAAGTGTGTGTATGGGGCCTTGTCTGGATGCTGAATGCTGCCTCTTTCCTCTCTGGTCTCTGGTGAGATGTCTTCTCCCCTGTGGACCATGGTTCTGGCCTCTGTCCTGCAGTGTCTGCAGCTGCTGTACCTGGCTTCGTCTGCCTGTGGGCAGTGCCAGCATCTCCTGCTGTCTGAGCCCTGGGTTCTGGAGATCTGAGTCCTCTGCACCTTCCTCTCCTCACCCAGCACTGAGAATACCGCAAATGTGTGCGTGGGGACACACACCTGTGGGATGTCCCCCAAGTCAGGTCTAGGGCATCGGGGACGGAGGTTGTTATATTGAGCTTTCTCTGACCCTGCATATTTCATTCTGCCACATTTTCTTCATCACAACCACCCCATACAAAAGTTGGAAATACTGTGAGGATGCCTCCTTGCAGAATTCCAGGTGGGAAGTGGAGCCAAAGTCTCCTCTGGTCTCAGCATCCTTACCCAGAACTCCATCTTGGAGCTTCTCTTGCCCTTTGTAGGTAACAACCCTGAGGCGGGTATCAAGGAACACGTTCAGTCACAGTCTGGGTTTCCTCTCCCTTTATCTCCAGCCTCCTTGGTTCAGACTTGGAAAGAGTGAGAAAATGACACTGCACCCAGTGTGCTCTCCTTTCTTGTTTAAAGACCCTTTCTTGGTGTTTAAAGACCCTTTCTTGATGTTTAAAGGAAGTGTTTGGAATTGAGGAAAAACTTTTACTATCAAAAGCCAAGCTCTTGCAAATCAGAAGATCTTTGATTTCAGACTCAAGTACCCGATTATTGTCTAAAATTGCCTTCATATTTTTGATTGCATTCATTCTCCCTAGAAGAAGTCAATGGATGCCTTAGGTAGTACGTCCCATCTAGCACATTCTTCCAGGTGGGTGGGTTATCTGCCTCTTTCATTGTCTGAGTTATTTTACAACTTGGCAAGTTGTAGAAAACTGATGCAATGCAAATGATTCTTGTTAACTGAAATGTAAATAAAGTTTGGTGGAAATGTGCACGTGCGTGTGTGTGTGTGTGTGTGTGTGTGTGTGTGGATGTGAATTCTCCTTTGTGCCAGTTACAACAGTTAAACATTTTGCTCATTAATTAATGAGTCAAAAATCTTTGATATGCATTCATTTTATATTTGTATGAGAATTATTTTATCTTTATAAACATTTATGCTTTAACAATTTTTAATTCCCATTTAACTGATGAGGGGATTTAGATTCAAAGAAATTCATCAAATTGCCCAAGGTTAGACAAGTAGTAATTGATAGAAGCAAAACTTGAACTTATATGTTTGCCCCAAATCCAAGCTCCTAAATGCTATATTGCTCCATGACTAAAACATAAAGAAATCTAAAAAATATCTTAAAGGTTCCCAGACAGGTATTCTAAAAATAAGAATTCCAAAAGTTTCACATGATTAATTTTCTTTACTACATTTGTCAACACCAGTTTTGTGCCTCTGTTGAGAGATAATCTAAGTTTTCTGCATTGCAATTTTAAAGCAAATAAGCTGTGAAACTCATTTTCACGTGTGTAATTTTATAGACAGTACTCCCCACCCCACAGGTTAAATGACTGTCAGAAAAAAAACAAAACTATGGCATTTCTGGACATATAGAGATTTCTCAAAGTACATTTTTAATGTACAAAGTACAATGCTTTGTGGAAAAAACTAACTATGAGTCATACCTAGGAAGAAATATCTCCAATTTCTATGCCACATAACTAAATACTCTATAAGGAGATAAGGAAAAATAACTTACAATTGTCTCTGGAGAGAGTTTGGTTAGTATCACCTCAAATTTATTTTTGAGTAAGAATTCCTAAACATCCTAAAAACATTCCCCAAAACATCACCTACATCGAGAAACCGAACAGAGTCCTTTGAGAAAAATAGAGCAACATTTCAGCTGTGTCATTTGTCAGCATTTCATAGTGCAACAAATATCACGTTTATTCAACCACATTTCAAATAGACTCCCCCCTTTTCTTAAAAAATTCACAATTGTATTTTTCAAAAATGTTGAACTTTGCTAAACAAGGCTAACCACTGGTGTCAATTCATATTTTTAAATGAATTTTTAAAAAGTCCTAAGGAGCGATAAATGAATATCTCAAAAAAAAAAAAAAGATTAGTCCCAGAAAAGTGTTCCTGAAAGGAATTGTGTGATCTTTATTTTAGGAATTCTTTGGGAAAAAAAAAAAAAAAAAAGGAATGAGTTCAGTACTCTTAATTTTGGGCATAGGATTGAATAAGTTTAGAGGCATCAACTGTGTACTATTCCACCTTGTATTTCAGTCTGATGGGAGAGGGAGGACGGATTGTGGCAGACACTGGTGATTGTGATTGCCTCGCAATCATTCTTCCTACCTAAAAGAACTACAGATGTTATTCGGGTAGTAAGTGGAGCCCCTTGATTTCGTTGAAAGTACACCCCTCCTCAGACCCAGGGAATAAAAGTCACGACTGGTTAATGAACACTGGTATAATAAGTTGGGGCCATCTATGCCCCTTAGCCAGTCTAGGTGTGAATGTGACATTCAGTTTCATCAAAGAGATATAATGGAGATTCTGTTGGGACTAAAAATTAGACCCAGGTGAAAATAGCTTTTTGCTCTTGTCCCTTTTTTCTTGCTTGGGATGCTAGAACAAGGTCATGATGACTGGAGCTGCAGCAGCCATTTTATGACCATAAAGCTAAAAGCCAACATGCTGAGGACAGTAGGGCAGAAAGGATAGAAGGAGCTTTCAGACCAAACCTGGAACTGCCCACCCACCTCCAGGCCTATTATGTGAGCTAATTCAATGTTTTTATTGCTTAAGTTACTCTTAGTTGGGTTTTCTATTGCTTTTGCTGAAAGCATTCCTAATAAGTTCTAGTTTTAATTTCCTTACACATGTCTGCTTTTAATTTTCATGGCCAATTTTTCAATAGAGCAAGTATGTTGGGGCTTTCGTATCATTGTTCATATCCTGCTGAGAAAACCATTTTGTACTGTGAATAGAAATAGAAACACTAAGGGAATGGTACCAAATGTTGCCATTTGCTTGCTATTCAAGGCCAGGCCCAAGGCCAACTTTAGATCTAATGATATCTTCCGGCTGGTCAGAGGGAGTCTTAGCAACAGGGACCACAATCACTTCCACAGCTGGCAAATTTGGTTTCACTGGGGAGGGAGGGTTTTGTGTTGCTTCCAGTTCCAACAAGTCCACGCTGCTTAAAAGAGGTGAAGACTTAATGCCAGAAACACCAACAAAGGAAGAAAAGCTTTCCTATAGCCATCCACTTGGAACACATTTTTAGTTTTTCCCTTTCTGTTTTGGACAAAGTAGCCAACCCTGTAACCACTAGAATCATCCAAAATTCTCAAAAGTGTTCAACTGCTGATTCACCCCTTAGTTCAACTACCTCTCAACAATGGATTAACTCACTTTGGCCAAATTTTCAGGTTCCTCCCTAGCATGATCACAACACACTTTTGAATGTGCTGTGAGTTGGAGCTTGAGCCCCTTTCCACTGGGGAGAACATGGAAAATAAGAATCCATTGTGTGTCTATGTCTTGACTTTCCTATCATATATTGAGGAATTCCACACAACTTGAGTAGGGATATGATATATTGCTCTTTTCACCCTCTTGCTCAGAGAATTTTTTTCTATTGTGAAACAATTCTGTAACTTTATGAAGCTCCTCAGGAGAAAAGCAAATTCATTTTAAGAAATAGGGAAAAACAATCTCCAGGGAAGATAAAGCAGCGGAAGACTATGAGGAAATGTGATATTTCCAGGAATTTGGAAACGTTAACTTTTGTATTTGATGTATCACTGAGATTAGAGGCCCATCTTCAGTTTCAAACCTGCTGGGTAACTCTTTCTATCATTAGCCAATAAACGTCTCCTTCGTTACATTTTTGTGGTGCATTCCCAGGGTTATAGAGTTTCTCTTTGAGTTTTTTCCCAAGGCTCTACTGCCTAAGGAAGGAAGGAGTTAATGCCCTTGGCCATCAGCAAAAAAGTTACAAGCAGAGGGAAAATACATGATTGAAGAACTGAACACTTAATTACATATAGAGGTATTAAAAGAAAGATTCCTTGAGCTAGCAGACCACAGGACAATGGATCAGCAGTTTTAGAATCTATTTCTGACTCTTTCGTTGACTCAGGAGACTGGGAAAGCCCTATGTATCTGTTTTTCAAAACTGTATTGCACCATCATGGCAATCCTCATGTATTTGGATAAATGATGCTTACTGAGCACCCAGAATCTAGTGACTTTTCACCAGAGTGGAAAGTAAAATGCTTTTTGTCTTCAGACAGAAGGGAAGAACATAATATGAATTCAAACATCATCAAAAAAATTAGCAAAGACATATACAGGAAAGAAGGAATAGGCTCTGATGCTGGAAATCTTCATTTTACAGCTCCTGCAACGGTTTTGTTTTCCCTGTGAGTCTGTGCATATAGAAGGGAGCTAAGGTTTATGGAACATCATTTCCATGTGCCCAGAACTTAACATACTTTGTTTGCTCTAAAGCCTATGGTAGGTATTGTCTCTGTCCCACAAATGGGAAAGCTGAGTGGATTTGCTTAGAAAGTTTGTTAAAGCTCTCAGTGTGGGTGGCTCTCAAGCCTGTACTCAATGTCTTTTACTTCATGGACCTAAAAATGTTTCCCAAAGGCAGATGTTAATGCCAACCAGTTGACATTGCTTTCTTGTTCTCTTCTCCCTAATTCGACTTTATCGCTTAAATTCCAGAGTTAGATCTGGAAATACAGGGATTCCTGGACTCCCAGAGTCAGCTGTGCGTGGCTCACGTGATCAGATAGTCTAATGGATATGAAAAGCCTCCTAAAGAGAGGGAGGTCCTCTGGCAGAGGTAATTCAGACTGGGGACAGCTCAAGGACCTGGTGGTTTTCTTGCCCTTCCAGCAGTCTCTGCAAGAATGTGTCTCCCTAGTAAGTGGTCTGTGAATGACAGGCCTTCCCTCTTCTGTCTCTGCTCCTTTTTCTTATGTAGTTGGTAGCGGAGTTTACTATCACCTGTGCCAAAATTCCACTTGGGACCAGCTGGACTCTCTAGCTGTAAAATTGTAAAATCATTTGCTCCTACATCTTCTCTGACAGACTGCCATACTATCTCTTGATTATGAGGCTGCCCTAACTTTCACATACAACTTCTAGCTCTGCTCCAGGACCAAATACGATCTGGGGCAAACTGTAGAACACTGTGCCAGTCAGCATCCTACCACAGAAGCAGAACCAGTAGGAGATAAAATATAAGACATTTATTACAAGGCATTGGCTTAGATCCTGGTGAAGGCCAGCTCAGTAAGTCTGGAATCCACAGGACACGTTGTCAGGAAGGGCAGGCTGGAGCTCTCTGTGTAGGCTGAAGTTGCTGTCCAAAGGTGGAATTTCTTCTTCATCAGCTCTGCTTTTAAGGCCTTTCAGCTGCTGAATCTGGACCACCTGGATTATTTCAGATTATCTCCCTTAAAGTCAACTAATTATGGGCTTTAGTCACATCTACAAAATACCTCACTGCAACACCTAGAGTAGTGTTTGATTGTATAACTGGAGACTGTAGCCCAGCTAAGTGGCCCCATCAAAAGTCCATCGCAGACATGAAGTATTAGGTTGTATCAAGTTTTCAGAAGCCAAAGGATGGCATGAAAGTCCTAGGCAGGTGAGAGGGCTGCAGCAGTAGACGGGGGAGGGGGGGAGGGGAGGGACAAGGTAAGGGAGATAAGTACCGTGTCAGAACTGTCCAAAGCAGGCCCATACTCTACCCACCCCCACCCAGAGCCAGGCAGGTGGAGCCCCATTGCTGGGTGGTGGGGCTCTCCTTCCACTCCCAGCAGACCGCTGCCGCCAACACTGTATTTACCTATCACAGTGACACTTGACATTCATAAGAGATTTATAATTATAAACTAATTCTTGTTCTGTGGTACCATAACGGGAAATTAGGCAAGTCTGTTTCAAGTTAAATATGAGTCAGACTGCAGCAGAGGACACATTTGTTCTACAAAGTAGACACTGAATCTAAAACAAATAAATATGCAAAAATACTAGTGGAGAAATCCAGAAGAAAATACTAGATCTCATTGACCCCCCAAATATTTTTTCTTCATCGAGCATCTTTTCTACTGCACTTCAAAATGCTTAGCCTGGCAGTCAAATACTTCTATTAACTAACATTACCTTTCCTCTTCTGCCTCGTCTTGCTGAGACATTGCATCTGTCATCCACATCTTACTGCTTTTGAGCTGTAAGAATCTTGTATGCACTTTTGGGTTAGGAGCTTCTTAGGGGAATTATGGACTTGAACTATTGACTCAGGAGATGAGGATGATAGTCATGGTGGAGCCATGAACTATTCCATCACCTCAAAGAAGCTAATAGAAATTGTACATCCATTTTCAAATAGTCAACTCAGGTTGCCAAAAATAAATACTTTTAAACTTTTTGCTAGAATTATATTACTTCTCAGGAAAATAAAAAACTGGCTGGAGAAGGCAAATGTAACATTTGACAATTTTAGGTAATGGAAAAAAATAAAGTAATGGAAAAAATAATCAAATGAAAGAGTGAAGAATGAAGTTATAAATGACACAAGAATAGCAGATCTTTGATAATTGTTGAAACTGAGTGATGAGTATAGGGCAGTTCACTATATTATTGTTTTTACTTTGTACATATTTGAAAATTTTCATAATAAAAAATTATAGTGGTAGGATTAACAGATTGGAAGGTAGAGTTGGAAAGAAGTTCAGCTTCTATAATGGGAGTTTAAGGCATGCTGTTGAAGATTCATGTATTAAGAGTTATAAGTTTAGGTCTACTAGTTAAAGTTATATTGATAAACAGGTGCAGAACTAAGGTCAAAATATAAGTAACAAAATTGGTGAAAGGCTGGGAAAGGGAGAGTGATTACTGTAAAACAAATTCTTCATCTGGCATAGGAAAGATTTACTAATTTCTGTTAAAACTTGAAAATTAGAACATAGATGTACACATGAATTGTTTAGCGTTAGGGAGACAATGACCAGAAAGACTGAATAAAATATTAAAAATAGGGCTGGAGACGTCTGTCATATTCTATTCATTAGAAGTAAGCAGCTAAGAGTGTGTGGCCAAGATGGTAGAGAAGGCCTGAGCTCACCTCCCCTCACAGGTCACCAAAATTACAACTATTTACAGAGAAACTATTGATGAGAAAGACTGGAATCTAGCAGAGATCTTCTACAACAAAGATATAAAGAAGGAACCACAGTAAGACAGGTAGGAGGGATGGAGACAGAGTACCCATTCCCCTGGTGGGTGGACCACAGGCAGGAGGATAATTACAATTGCAGACGTTCTCCCCAAGGAGTGAGGGGTCCAAGGTCCACACTGGGCTCCCCAAACCCAGGGGTCCTGCACCAGAAAGATGAGGCCCCAGAAAGTTTGACTTTGAAAGAGAAGGGGGCTTACTTTTGGGAGAGTCAGAGGGCTGTGGGAAATAAAGACTCCACTCTTAAAGGGTGCAAACAAAATCCCACACGCTCCAGGATACAGGGTAGAAGCAGTAATTTGAAAGTATCCTGGTTCAGATTCACCTGCTGATGTTAAAGAGCCTCCCGGAGAGGCAGGAAGCAACTGGAGTTCACCCTGGGGACATAGACACTGGCCTGATGTCAGCCATTTTTAGAAGCTTGTTCTACCATGAGGACACTGCGGCTGGCAACCACCACTTTGGAATTCTCCCTCTAGCTTATTAGCACCAGGACCCATCCCCACCTACTAGCCTGTGTGCGCCAGTACTGGGACACCTCAGGCCAAGCCAAGCAATTAGCTGGGCAAGGACACAACCCCCACCCACCAGCAGGCTGGCTTCCTTAAGGTCCCCTGACCCCACAGCTGCCCCGAGACCCAGCCCTGCACACCAGTGCATCAGCACTAGCCATGGGACCACCAGGGCTCTGCAGCCAGAGACTCTGGGACCAATTTCCACCCACTAGTGGGTGGGCACTAGCCCTGGGCCTAGCCTCACACACCAGCAGGCAGACGCCAGACTCAAGACAACTACAGCGCCATAGCCTGCCATGTCAGGACCCAACTGATGCACCAGCAGGCCAGCACAAGACCTGGAACTCCCTGGGCTCCAGCCTTGCCAACAAGCAGGCCAACACCAGCTCTGGGACACCTTGGGCCCCTTAGCCAATCAACCTGGGATACTGTCTCACCACCAGCAGGCTGACATAGCTTTGGGACAACCTGGAACCTGCAGCCAGCCATGTAAATAACTGCCCCCACCCCCCACAACAGGAGGCCAACACTAGACTGGGGACCTCCAGCCCTGCAACCATTCATCCCAGAACCCAACTCTGCCCACCAGTGGGCCAGCACTAGCCCTGAGACCCTGGGCTCTGCAGCCTGCCACTTCCTGACCCAGCTCCACCCACCAGCAGCTGGCAGCCTCTGCACAAGGCAGGACCTGACAAACAACCAGACCAAGGGCCAGCCACACCTGTGAGATCACCCACAGCAGTCAACCCATCACAACAGAAGGATCCATGCAACCCAAATAGGGAGCATCCCTAGAGCATATAGCTCCAGGGACCAGAGTTGGGACACATAAGATGTTTCCTACAAAAGGCGACTTCTCCAAGGTCAGGAAATGTAACCAACTTACCGGATACATAGAAATAAAAACAGCAAATTAGGCAAAATCAGGTGAAAGAGAACTATGTTCCAAATGAAGGAATGGGATAAATCCCCAGAATAAGAAATAAGTACAGTGAAGATGAGCAATCTACCCAATAAGAGTTCAAGGTAATGATCATAAAGATGATCAAAGAACTTGGAGAAAGATGGGATGAACAGAATGAAAAGTTAGAAGTTTTTAACAAGAGTTAGGAAATATATAAAGAAGAACCAGAGATGAATAATACAATAATTGAAAAAAAAATACACTAGAAGGAACCAACAGTAGACTAGATGATACAGAGAAATGGGTCAGTAATCTGAAAGACAGAGTAATGGAAATCACAGAAGCAGAACAGAAAAAAAGAAAAAGAATAAAAAGAAATTAGGACAGCTTAAGAGACTCTCTAGGACAACATCAAATGTACTAGCATTTGCATTATAGGGGTCCAAGAAGGAGAAGAGAGAGAGAGAGAATGGGGCAGAGAAATTATTTGAAGACATAATAGATGAAACCTTCCCTAACCTGGGAAAGGAAACAGACATCCAGAACCAGAAAGCACAGAGAATCCTAAACAGGATCAACCTAAAGAGGATCACACCAAGACACGCTGTATTTAAAATGGCAAAAATTAAAAATAAAGAGAGAATATTAAAAGCAGTAAGGGAAAAGCAACAAGTTATGTACAAGGGAACTCCAATAAGGCTATGAGCTGACTTTTCAGCAGAAACCCTGCAGGCCAGAAGGGAGCGGCATGATATAGTTAAAGTGATGAAAGCAAAAAGCCTACAATCAAGAATACTATATCCTGGTGGGATGAATTGGGAGATTGGGATTGACATATATACACTAATATGTATAAAGTAGATAACTAATAAGAAACAAAAAAGTAAGGTGATAGCAAGTAAAGCCTGGAGCTTTTGTAGGAGAAGGAGGAGGAGTTGTTGCCCTACCCTCTGTGCCTAAACAAAACACTAATGAGAGACAGCAAAAACAAACACAATTTTGGCTTATGTCATAAAATAATGACTCAATCTTTAATGGTCTAGGGGCTGATCATAGAGTTTTTGTATACACACCCCTTCCCTATGTTTGTCAACTGCATCATATAATAGTTTCTATGTAAGAGAAATTTCTAGGAAGGAAGAACTCCAATGACACACTAGTTGACAGGTCTTATAACAGCAAAATACTAAACTTACAATTTTAATTCTTTGGGGTTGAGATCATTCAATGTTAAAGATAAAAATTCATTAAATAAAGACCCTAAAACAGTGCCTGACATATTAAATGGCAATAAATATTAATATTACAATTACTATGAAAAAAAAAAAAGAATACTATATCCAGCAAGGTTTTCATTCAGATTTGAAGAAGAGATGAAAAGTTCTACAGACAGGCTTCCCTAGTGGCACAGTGGTTGGGAGTCTGCCTGCCAGTGCAGGGGACACAGGTTTGATCCCTGGTCCAGGAAGATCCCACATGCCACAGAGCAACTGAGCCTGTGCACCACAACTACCAAGCCCCACAATGAGATGCCCGCACACCGCAAGAAGATCCAATGCAGACAAAAATAAATTAAAAAAAAAAAGTTCTACAGACAAGCAAAAGCTAAGCATTCAGCACCACAAAATTAACTTTACAAGAATTGTTAACGGGACTTCTCTAAGCAAAAAACAAAAGACCACAACTAGCAATATGAAAATTATGAATGGAAAAATCTCACTGGTACACATATAAAGCTAGTAGAAAGGTAAAAAAACAAAAGGAGTAAAATCATCTATATCCACCATAAGTAGTTAAGGGATACACAAAACCAAAAGACATAAAATATAATGTCAAAAACAGTAAACATGGGGGGGCAGGTAGTAAAAATACAGGATCGTTAAAATGCATTTCAACTTAAGAGATCAATAACCTAAAATAATAATGTATATATATATAGCTATATATAAACCTCATGGTAATGAAAAACCAAAAATCTATAATAGATATGCGCATAAAATAGAGAGAGGAATCCAAACACTAAATAAAGATTGTCATCAAACCACAAGAAAAGAAAGCAAAAGCAGAAGAAATGAACAAAAACGAACTATAAAACAACCCCAAAACAATGAACAAAATGGCAATAAGTACATACCTATCAATAATTACTTAATGTAAATGGACTAAATGCTGCAGTCAAAAGACACTGAAAGGCTGAATGGAAACAAAAACAATATCCATAAATACGCTGCCTACAAGAAACTAACTTCAGATCTAAAGATACACACAGATTGAAACTGAGTGGATGAAAAAAGTGTTCCACACAAATGGATAGTGATACTTATATGAGACAAAATAGACTTTAAAACAAAGACAATAAGAGACAAAGAAGGACATTACATAATGATCAAATGATCAATCTAAGAAGATACAACAGTTATAAATATATATGTACCTAACATTGGAGCACCTCAATACATAAAGCAAATATTAATAGACATAAAGGGAAAAATTGACAGTAACACAATAATACTAGGGGACTTTAACACACCAATTACATAATGGACAGATCATCCAGACAGAAAATCAATGAGGAAACACTGGCCTTCAATGACACATTAGATAAGATGAACTTTATATATATATATAGAGAGAGAGAGAGAGAGAGAGAGACATTCCATCCCAAAACATCAGGACACAGATTCTTTTCAAGTGCACATAGAGCATTCTCCAGGATGGATCACATACTAGACCACAAATTTCAGTAAATTTGGTCAGTAAATTTAAGAAAACTGAAATCATATCAAGCACTTTTTCCAACCACAAAGCTATGAGACTAGAAATCAACTACAAGAAAAAAAAAATGCAAAAAAAACAGACATGTGGAGGGGAAACAATATGCTACTAAACAACCAGTGGATTACTGGAGAAATCAAAGAAGAAACCAGAAAACACCTAGAGACAAATGAAAATGAAAACATAACTATTCAAAATCTACGGGACACAGCAAAAGCAGTTCTAAGAGGGAAGTTTATAGTGATACAAGCTTATCTCAGGAAACAAGAAAAATCTCAAATAAACATTGTAACTTTATACCTAAAGGAACTAGAAAAAGAACAAACAAAACCCGAAGTTAGTAGAAGGAAAAATATCATAAAGATCAGAACAGAAATAAATGAAATAGAGAGTAAAAAAATATATAGAAGAGACCAATGAAACTAAGAGCTGTTTCTTTAAAAAGATAAACAAAATTGACAAATCTTTACCAGACTCATCAAGGAAAAAAAGAGAGCCCAAATCTACAAAATCAGAAATGAAAAAAAGAGAAGTTACAACTGATACCTCAGAAATACAAAGAATCATAAGAGATTATCACAGACAATTAGACAATAAGATAGACAACCTAGAAGAAATAGACAAGTTCCTAGAAATGTACAATCTCCCAAGACTGAACCAGGAAGAAATAGAAAATATGAACAGACCAATGACCAGTAATGAAATTGAATCAGTAATAAAAAAAAACCTCCCAACAAACAGAAGTCCAGGACCAGATGGCCTCACAGATGATTTCTACGAACATTTAAAGATTTAACACCTACTCTCAAACTATTCTGAAAAATTGCAGAGGAAGGAGTGCTTCTGAACTCATTCTATGAGGCCAGAATCACCCTGATACCAAAACCAGACAAAGATATCACATACAAAAAAGAAAATTACATGCCAATATCACTGATGAACATAAATGAAGAAATCCTCAGCAAAACATTAGCAAACCAAATTCAACAATACACTAAAGGCTTATACACCATGATCAAATTGGATTTATCCCAGGGATGCAAGGATTTTTCAATATCTTCTGATCAATCTGTGTGATACACCACATTAAAAAACTGAAGAATAAAAATCATATGATCATCTCAATAAGTGCAGAAAGGACTATTGACAAAACTCAACATCCATTTATGGTAAAAACTCTCAACAAAGTGGGTATAGAGAGACCATACCTCAACATAATAAAGGCCATATATGATAAGACCATAGATAACATACTGGATGGTGAAAAACTGAAAGCATTTCCCCTAAGATCAGGAACAAGACAAGGATGCCCACTCTTGCCACTTTTATTCAATAAGGCATTATTATTCCTAGCCACAGCAATCAGACAAGAAAAAGAAATAAAAGGAATCCAAATTGGATATGAAGAAGTAAAACTGTCACTGTTTACAGTTGACATGTACTATACATAAAACGATAGATGACATGATACTATACATAAAAAATCCTAAAAGGACCACCAAAAAACTACTAGAACTCATCAATAAATTTGGTAAAGTTGCAGGATACAAAATTAATATACAGAAACATGTTGCATTTCTATACACTAACAACAAACTCTCAGAAAGAGAAAATAAGAAAACAATTCTATTTACAATTGCATCAAAAAGAATAAAATACCTAGGAATAAATCTAACTAAGGAGCTAAAAGACTTGTACTCAAAAATCTATAAGACACTGATGAAAGTAATTGTAGTTGACACAAACAGGTGGAAAAATATACTGTGTTTATGGATTGGAAGAATTAATATTGTTAAAATGACCATACTACCCAGGCAATCTACAGTTCAATGCAATCCCTATCAAAACACCAATGACATTTTTCACAGAGCTAGAACAAATAATTCTAAAATTTTCATGGAAACACAAAAGACCCTAAATAACCAAAACATTCTTGAGAAAGAAGAACAAAGCTGGAGGTATCACGCTCCCTGATTTCAAACTATACTACAAAGCTACAGTAATCAAAACAGTATAGTACTACAAAAGTAGACACATAGATCAATGGAACAGAATATAGAGCCCAGAAATGAGCCCACATTTATATGGGCAATTAATCTATGACAAAGGAGGCAAGAACATAGAATCGTGAAAAGAGAGCCTCTTCAATAAATGGCATTGGGAAAACTGGACGGCTACATGTAAAAGAGTCAAACTGGACTACTCTATTACACTATGCACAAAAATAATTTCAAAATGGATTAAAGACTTAAATGTAACACCTGAAACCATAAAGCGTCTAGAAGAAAACATAGGTAGTAAGCTCTTTGACATTATTCTCAGTAGTATTTTTTTGGATATGACTCTTCAGGCAAGGGAAGCAAAAGAAAAATAGATAAATGGGACTACCTCAAACTAAATTGCTTTTGCACAGCAAAGGAAACTATCAATTAAGCATAAAGGCCACCTATTGAATGGGAGAAGATATTTGTAAAAGATATACTTGATGAGGTGTTGATATCCAAAATATACAAAGAACTCATACAACTCAACATCAAAAAATACAAACAACCTGATTTAAAAATGGGCAGAGGATCTGGATAGATATTTTTCCAAAGAAGACATACATATGGCCCATAGGCACATGAAAATATGCTCAACATCACTAGTCATTAGGGAAATGCAAATCAAAACCACAATGAGATATTATTACTTCACACCTGTCAGAAAGACTATTATCAAAAAGACAACAAATAACGAGTGTTGGAGAGGATGTAGAGAAAAGGGAACCCTTGTGCCCTGTTGGCAGGAATGTAAACTGGTGCAGCCACTATGGAGAACAACATGGAGATTCCTCAAAAAGTTAAAAATAGCACTACTATATGACCCAGCATTTCCACTCCTGGGTATTTATCTGAAGAAAACAAAAACACTAATTAGAAATGATATATGCAGCCCTATGTTCACTGTAGCATTATTTACAATGGCTATGATATGAATGAAATCCATAGATGAATGGATAAAGAATATGTGGTATATGCATATAAAGGAATATTACTCAGCCACCAAAAAGAAGGAAGTCTTGCCATTTGAGACAACATGGATGGACCTAGAGGGTATTATATTTAGTGAAATAAGTCAGAGAAAGACAAATACTGTGTGATTTCACTTATATGTGGAATCTAAAAAACAAAACAAATGAACAAATATAACAAACAATTATAGATACAGAGAATAAACAGGTGGTTGGCAGAGGGGAGGGAGTGGGGGGAGGAAAGAAATCAGTGAGGGAGATTAAGAGGTACAAGCTTCCAGTTGCGAAATAAATGAGTCACAGGTATGAAATGTACAGTGTGGGGAATATAGTTAATAACTATGTAATATCTTTATATCTAACTGGACTTATCCCGGTGATCATTTTGAAATGTACAGAAATATCGAATTGCTATATTGTGTAACAGGAACTAACATAACGTTGTAGGTCAATCATACTTCTAAATCAAACAAACAAACTATAGAAAAAGAGATCAGATTTGTGGTTACCAGAGGCGGGCCAGGGTTAGGGGAGGAATTGGATGAAGGCAGTCAAAAGCTACAAACTTCTAGTTATAAGATAAATAAGTACTAGGGATTTAATGTACAACATGATAAATATAATGAACACTGCTGTATGTTATATATGAACATTGTTAAGAGAGTAAATTCTAAGAGTTCTCATCACAAGGAAAACATTTTTTCTATTTCTTTGATTTTGTATGTATATGAGATGAGAGATGTTCACTGTATCTGTTATGATAATCATTTCATGATGTATGTAAGTCAAATCATTATGCTCTATGCTGTAAACTTATACAGTGCTGTATGTCAATTATACTTTAATACAACTGGAAGGAAAAAATAAATAAAATAGGGCTGAAGATAAAGAAGAAGACGGGGAAAAGGAATAAAAAGGCTATTCTTCCCTGATCAAAACCACTGATTATTTCTTGAAGATTATGACGTGAATTTTGAGGATGCCATGCATATTAGATGTGAGTACAGAGGAACAGTCAAATCTACACCACGATTAGCACGTGTTATTGTTTCTTAACTTTACATAGTTAGATACATGATTTCATAATATTGTGACCCTTTCCTAAGTGTAGATTGTTAAAAATCTGGAATACAACAGAAGTAGAAAAGTCGTGGGAACACAGATGGAATGAAATTTTTATTGGATAGCAATAACTATCTTATAAAACACAAATCCTGGGGTGAGGAGAAGGAATAATAAAAGTTGTGCCGGGTAGTGAAAAGTTTAAAAACTATTGCAATAGATAATGTTCTTGCAGTTTATTGGATTTGTTCTGATGTCACTTTTTAAAAAATTTTTATTGCCAAAACCTTATCTCATATCTTCCACACCCGATTCTTAGTAAAAACATATCCTGAAGATATTTCAGTTTGTATGATTAAAAACAAAACAGAAACCCACTAGAAATCCGAAGATCGCAAATGTTCAAAATGGGCAAACAGCTTTAAAAATACTTTCTCTAAATACATTATCTGACATATTCTCAGAAATATAGGTAGAGTTGTTTTTATGCAGAAGCATCTGGGAACTCTGCCCAGAATATCTCTACCTTTTCCTGGCCACCCTGTCACACCACCTGTACTGAGCCCAAATGCATGATATTCTTCCCTCTTGGGCTATTTGGGTATTCTGTTTATGCTTAAAAACCTTTGCATGTTTAACCTCAATGTGCTGATGCTAAGGACTTGGTCCTGCCTTCATTCTATTTATTTATTTTCTAGCAATCAATTCAAACAAATTGAATTCACAAGCCTAGGAGATGGGACTTTCATTTTTTGGATTCCCATGAGTTTTCTTGCTCAATGACAGGGAAATTGAGGCAGGGATTATATAAGCATTGTTTCGGGGGGAGTTTTCCCTCTTTCTATCCATCCCTTCTTTTCTTTTGCATCCAAAGATGAAGACATAATCAATTAATTCACATGGAATTATATCACAAATGATGAAATGCTATGCTACCCCAAGCAAGGGAAGGAAGAAGAGAAGAATAGCAGTTTTTGGAGGATGGAGGCCCCTTTTTGTATCCACATTAGAAGCGGCCAACTTTCTTTTTGGATAAAATCTGCCATGAGTAGAGTACATGGCCTCCTACTTACTCAGATCCTTCAAAGCTCAGCTGAAGATATTACCTCTTTAGCCTCTTGCCTGACCACCTAGAGTGATCTTTCTCTTTTTGGAATTATTGTAATATGTGGTCTGAAAATAATCCAGTTTCTGATTTTATATAGGCTTGTACGGCTCACTAGCAATGTGTATGCTCTTTTCTTTTTAAGTAGAGTGAGATCATGTCTCTTCTTTCTTTTGCACCTCTGAACACAATTGGCATTGAAGACCGTATAGAGTAGACCAAGTTTATGTACTATTCGTCCTTTCCCTTTTTGATGTTCCACCCACATCTGCTATTCTGGCAACCTCCCATCCTATACCTTTTTTTCCTAACTCCTTTTTCTGTCAGTATGTAACTTTTCTGTCTCCTTCCTTTACAGTCCTATTATCTGCTCTCTAAGAGGGTGGTTAATATCTAATTAGTTAATTCTGTGAAATATAGGTTCAACCAAATGAAACTGCCATTTTTTTGACCTACCAAAGCAGCAATTTTACATGATTTAACCTAATAGGTGAAGTTTTATTACCTCTCACACATGACAGCTGGTGACACAAAATTATATTCCAGAGGAATGAATTCAGAACAATGTAATTTAGCCTTAGCAGTCCAGCAGAGGAAAAATTGGGGGCCTTAAGATGCCTTGACAGCCTTTCTCAATAATATCTGCTAGACGGTTAGCTAATCTGCAGAAGGTCAGGCCCCTGTCCTGGAAAAATACCACCAGGATAGTTAATATCTGTCGACTTTCTTCCTCCTCCAGTGCCCCTCATGTTAACAACATAGGCTAGAAATTGCCTGTTTGGCACCAAGATGAATGGAAAGAGCTGTAAATAGATGAAAGCTTACTTGTGCTACCAAATCTCTCTCCTATTCATAAAGTTCAAATTAATAGACTGAACAAGATCATAGGAAATGTGGAGAACATTGGAGAACAAGGCACTTTCAAGAAAATTCAAGCTCATCAAATAACCATTTACGAACATTTGCTGTGTCATTTAAAAAGACTCCTCTCTCTGGGGCCTTGAATAACCAGTTTGTATGAGTTTTCCCACCAGTACACTGAGAAGGTTGGACTAGACATATATGGGGCTTTCAAATTTTATATTCTACAAAAGTCACTTTGTAAAGATTTCTAGGCAATGTTTCTGTATACCCTTGAAAGCCAAACTATAAGTCATTAAAATCACATAATGCACATATCCTATAATGGACTTTGCATTAAATCTCCATTCTTACCTTCCTTGGTCTGAATTACTGAGGGTTTATTCTATTTTATTGGAGCGAATTCCTTTATTGTTTGCAACAAAGCAGATTCCTATTTTTATTGGCTTGTTACAGTTTGGAGTTTTTGAAAAGCATCTGTTCATATTTTAGAGAGCTAGATGGCCAAAAAATTGAAAATGGCTAAAGAAGACAGTCCAGGAGAAAAGCTTTAGAACTCTTACTGAGACTATCCTAGCTCTTTCCAACTTTCAGGGCATCGTATTTATTCTGCTCTAGTGGCACTTTTACTTTGCCTTAATTATCTGTGTGTCTATATCTCCTATCAGACTATCAGCTTCTTGAGGAGGGAGACTACATATTACTCACTTTGTACCCACTGAAGAACCTAGCATAATACCTTGCACACAGTAGGTGCTCCACTAATATTAATTGAATTCCCTTAAATTATAACTGTAGAATTTCAGAGCCACAGGAGAACCTCTGGGATCATCACAAACATTTTGCAACTAGGAAAGCTGAGGCCCAGAGGACGTAAGTCATTGACTCACGGTGATGCAGATGTTACTAACACAAAGAACCATGTCTGTTTCAGAGCCACTGGGATCCAGCCCTGTTTGCTCGGTTTCAGAAATAAGAGAGACCCAACTGAATCGTCCCTGTTCTGGATGGCCCAAACCACGATGTGGTCACACTTGCAAATGCAAGAAAACACTTTTTTTTTCTTTTGTCCTTTTGGTGGCTTGATTCATGCTGTAGCATTAACCCGCTTTCCTGTTGTTATAGTCACTCGTTTCTTCCCCCAGAAAAGAGTCTATATTGTGTTGCATGCACATGTGCCTCGGAGGAAATAGTGTTTCCGCAAGAGATGGATGGTCCCTGAAAATAAAGTTTGTTGATAAGCTTAGGATGTTGCAATAGACCAAATCTAACAGACCTTTAAGTGAATGTTGGTATAACCTCTCCAGACCCCAGCTCCACATTTCATGCCATGTCCACACGTCACCGAGCTCCACCAGCCTAGTAGGTCAAAGCAGGAGACGCTCTTTAAAACTAGCCCCCTATGGTTTTGAAATTATATTGCTTGCTGTTTCCTGCTATAAAATGCTGAGAGAGCTAAAATATTTTCAGATGTGAGTTTTCATAATAACTTGCCTTCACCTTACTGCAAGAGTAATATAAGTTTATTACAGAAAAAAAAAGGAAATACAGATAAGGGAGAAAAAACAAAAATCACTGGAATCCTACCACGTTGAGATACTGAGATAACCACAGCTAACATTTTGGTGTATATGCACACAGAGTAATGTATATTACATACTTTTTTACATAATATTAAATATCTTTCCTTGATAATACATGTAATCATAAATCTTTGTTAATGTTCACATTGTATTCCAGTGAATTGATGTACCCTAGTTTATCAATTTTTTTCCTGTTGCATGTAGAGATTATTCCCAGTCTTTCCATATTGAATGACAACATAAGCATCTTTAGTAAGCATTATGTTCATTATTTTTTCTGCCTTTAGTTGTTCTTGTTTTAGTATTTTAAAACACTGACAAGATCATTTTTAAAATCTGTGATGTAGCATCATTTTTACAAGTTAATATATAGCCAGAGATTTTCCTGAAATGATCCTCTTAGGAAATATTACATATGAATAGGTACAATCTGTTTCATTGTCATGTGTCTTTCAGTAATCCAAGCTAGCTCATGCTGACTGGGAAATAAAAGAATACTGTGGATATGCTGAGAATTTTCATATGAAATTTTCCTATGGGCTTTTCCCCAGCACAATAATGTTTTACATCATCAAATAATAGTAAAGCACAAACTACATGAGTGCCACTGACCACAAGCTGCAGAGGTATTCAGTACCACATGGATGCCCTCATACCTGACAACCATCCTCTTAGCTCGGTTTTAGCTATATGCTCTGTCCTTGAAGTCCTTGCTGTGATGTCCTCCTGACATGTGGGCATTTTGTCCTGGCCTCCATAACTCAGTAACCTCAACCTTTCCTCATTTCTTTTTCCACCAAGCTACAGTCACCATTAAAAGAAAAAATTCAGTGTCTTTTAGCTGTGCCAGTATTTTTTTTTTTTGTCTTAGTGCATTAGTATGATAATATTATATCTTACCTTTATTTTTTTTATTTAACATCTTTATTGGAGTATAATTGTTTTACAATGTTGTGTTAGTTTCTGCTGTATAACAAAGTGAATCAGCTATATGTATACATATGTCCCCAAATCCCCTCCCTCTTGCGTCTCCCTCCCACCCTCCCTATCCCATGTGCCAGTATTTTTATTAGATTATTATTTTCTTTGTTGATGCTCTGATTACAAAGTTGAGCAGGTTTTGAGTGATCTATACATAATTTTCTTTTTATCTATTAGCCCTGTTATCTTTAGTACAATTTTGCAGGGTGTGGAGTTATTCAGAAATGCATATATTGTGTTGAAGCCAAAACCTTTATCTCATGCTCAGGCTTCTGAATAAAGATAGCAGAATAAAACCAGATCATTAGTAATTCTTCCCCTGATACCTCACAAAATGAGATTCCTTTACCCCCAACCAAAAGGAGAAAAACTAAAAAAATAAAAATACCAATAGCAAGCTGATAAGGAAACTGACAAAACTACAGGACATGAAATTTAGGAAAAAAACCAGAATATTTCGATGTGGTTTCCAATGATCACCCCTGTGCTTCCAAAAACACAGTATCAGGGAAAGAAAGTGAGACAAGAAAATCCAAAGGATTCTTCCTTACATGCCCCTGTGTGAAAGGAAGTATCCTAAAAGAATGAGTATGCAATTTTAAAAATTAGAGGAAAAATTCTTAAGAGTAGGAGCCCCTAGCTACTACCATCAGCAGCTTACCAGAGATGTGAAAAAATTCTGTGTTCAGTAATTTTTAGGAGATCATGCTCTAAACTTAAAGATCCAAAGCAGGAGTATGCCCCCAGGGAATAAAATACACCTCAACTGGGGCTGGGGTCAGGGTGGTACTGAATCTGGGACAGGACAGTTACCAAAATCAGGGAGGAGAATAGAGCTTAGGCTGTCTAACAAAAGTTGTTCAGTTTACAAAAAATAGGTAATACCATAATTTCCCAGTTTACAAATGGTCTCTTAGAGTGGGAGATAAACAGGGATCAGGTAAAAGAAAGTGGCATGCAGAAGAATTTTCCACCTGTATCAAACTTTTTGGAAGTCCTGAATTGGGCTGTCAACTTGGAATATGAAGATAATTAGAAACTACATGGTAATCATGCAAATAGTTTGTCTCACTCTCTCCCTCCAAAAGGAACAAAAATATATGTGTGACAACGTCTCTAATTTACTTAAGTACAACTGAGTTGTATAAGGAAACTTTAGATTATTTTCTCTATAACTGCTCTGATTTTCTTCACAAACACTCACCCCAATGGGTAGCAGGGGAAAAGTCAGTAGAGTGTCCTGATTCAGTAATTAACACAGATCAATAGATAAATACTCAGTTTCTTTGTGTTATAGTTGCCACAGGTCTTAGACGCAATGAGAAGTCCAACTAGAAAATGTTATAATTTTTTATTTTTACAGTCATAAACATTTTAAAGATCTTTCAGGGAAGAAATAGTCTGTCATTTTTTACCCAGATATTTACCATTTCTGTTACTCTTTCTTCATTCCTGATGATCCATGTTTCCCTCTTGTCTGAAAAAAAATTTCCTTTCGCATTTATTTTAGGTCATATCTGCTGGTAACACATTCAGTTTTCAATCATCTGAGAATGTCTACCTAGCCTTCATTCCTGAAAGATATTTTTTGTTGAACATAGAATGACAGTTCCTGTCTTTCAGCACTTTAAAGATATGGTTCCACTGTCTTCTAGGTTCCATGGCCTCTGATGAGAAATCCACAGTCATTCAAATAATTGTTCCCCTCTATGTAATGTATCATTCTCTGGCTGCTTTCAGGATTTGTCTTTATCACTAGTTTTCAGCAGTTTGATCATGATGTGACTGGGCATGGTTTTCTTTTGAGTGTATTCCTTTTGGGAGGGGGTGCAGGTTCTCAGCATCTTCAATCTGTAAATTGATTTCTTTCACAAAATTTGGGAAGTTTTTGGCCAATATTTCTTCAAATATTTTTTCAGCCTCACCTTCTAACCTCTCGAGGCCAATGACACAAATGTTAGACTTCTTGTTATTGCCCCACAAGTCCTCAGGATCTGTTCATATTTTTCAATATTTTCCCACTTTTTTCTTTTCCAAATTAGATTATTTCTCTCAAGTTTGCTGCATCTTTCCTCTGTTATCTCTGTTTTGTTATGGAGCCCATCAAGTGAATTTTCTTATTCCAACTATTGAATTTTTCAATTCTAAAATTTTCATTTAATTCTTTTTCATAGTTTCTATTTCTTTGTTGAGAACTTCTGTCCACTCCTTTCAATTGTGTTCACCTTTATCTCACTTTTTACAGACTCTAATAATTTAAATCTTTGGGTCTTCTTGGTACTGGCAACTGTTCTTTGTCTTTTTCCTTGGAAATTTGCCAAATATTCCTGGGATTTTATTTGTTTGTTTTTGGTATATAATTTTGGATTGTATGCTGGGCATTTTGGATATGATCTTGTGAGACTTTGGGATTTGTTAAAACCTTCTGAAGAATGTTGATTTGCTTGTTTGTTTTAGGAGACAATAAGCCCAGCTGTGTTCAGCTCACATATTCTATCTTGCCTTCTCTCAGTAGTGGTTCCAGCTAGGTTTTCAAAGCCTTTGTTATGCTGTCTTCGCATCTGCTCTGCATATGTGTCACTTAGTGGTTAGTCTGAGGTTTGGGTAGTAGTTTTTATCATAGCTCAGACCCTAAAGCCTTTGCTATATTTCTTTTCTGATGCAGCTCAGGGGTGAGCTTGGAACTTGGGTTGGTTGATATATAGATAGGGGATCCCTTTCTCCATCTCTGTCCTCTCTGAAATTTCTCCCACTCTCTCTGGCTTTCAGAAGTCCTTTTTCCTAGCTCTCTGGCTAGAAATCTGGGATTTCTCTCAGATATTTAGCCCCTAGCACTGGTTTCACCCTAAGTGCTAAGCAGTGAGATAAAGGAGAGACAAAAATAGCAAAGATGAGATTCCCCTACACTCTTCAGACTGCAGGGGCTCCCTTATCCCAATTCTGGCTAGAGAGATGCATTTTCTTTTAGAGATGGTAGGTGCCTTTACTGCCACCATCACTTGGCAATGGAATTCCATCACTGGTGCTGCCCTCAGAAAAGAACTAAAAGAGAGAGAGAGAGAGAGAGGGGAAGAGAAAGAGGGGGAGAGAGGGAGAGAGAGAGGAGATCCCCCCTCCTACACACTTTCTAGCTCACAGGGTCCCCATTTCCCTGTCCCCTTGGAAACAGGGAGGTGTCTCTTGGAGGTCTTGCTGTCCACACTGCTACTCTGTTCCAGGACATCAGTTGCCCTCACGTCAAAGTCAAAAGATAAAGGAGGGAAAAGAACCCAGTAAACTCAGTGCCATCCTGGTCATTCTTCAA
Organism: Balaenoptera acutorostrata; assembly: GCF_949987535.1. Lineage (NCBI taxonomy): Eukaryota > Metazoa > Chordata > Mammalia > Artiodactyla > Balaenopteridae > Balaenoptera > Balaenoptera acutorostrata. Next base: position 66,325,472 of record NC_080080.1, on the reverse strand, counting down.
CTTTTGACTTCCTTCCCTATTCTGCTTGCTATTGTTTACTTTTCAGAGTGCTCACATAGTTGCTTTTTTACTTTGTCTGGTGTTGTTAGTTGAAATCAGTAGAAGAGATACGCAGTAGTGGGCTTACTCCATTTGGCTGGCACAAGAAATTCCTCATCCTCTTTATGAAAAATGCCCAGCCTCTTGGATTTTTCATCTCTATCTCATGATCCCAGTTCTCTCCATGATCATCTGGGGGATTGGGGAGGTGTGTGCATGTACATGTGTGCATGCACGTGCATGTGTGTGTATTCTGCATAATCTAACATTAACAGTAAAGTACAGGTCCTCATATTCCCTTCGGTGTCCTCTGGATACATGCAGATCGGTTGATATGGCTCTATGAACCAGTGCCTTTGGGTGCTACTGGTCCCATCTGGCATTTTGGGGACAATGGTTTGGTTCATCCCTGGAGTCCATGGTTCCAGTTATTTCCCACTGGTATCAACAGTCCCCACCTATTTCATCCTATTTCATCATGATATCTTGTGATCATGAACCTTTCCTGTACCCTCTCTAGGCCCCATGAGAACCATGAATGTGCCTTGGGCTCACTCACTTACCTGTCTGCCTTGACACCTCCTCACCTTGGCTCCTGCACCATGTCAGACGTGGCCATGTAAGGGATTCTTCTAGGGGCTTACAACCTCCCCTGTGTGCCCAGGGAACCAAGTCACCTGGCCCAGTCTTCTCGAGGGATTATTTGAAGAGCATATTGTAAAGGATATTTGTGCATCACAGGTTGTCTCTAACTTCAGACCTGTCCCCACTCTGAGATTCCATGATTCTGTAAACTTGAGAAGGCAAGTGAGTACCCACATTGCAAGCCTTTTAATACTGAATTAGTAAGTTTGCTCTTGCTCACTGCTTTACTTTCCCATGGAAAAAATGAGAAGATGGGTTAAGGTAATCACTGTTGCTTTTTCAGTTCTAACATCCTCTGATCCTATAATCTGCTGTATATGATGATTTTATATAATTGAGTTTCAAATCAATTCGGCACTCCTTGCCAGCTGCATACCAGGCCCCATGCGAGGTACCGAGACTGGGGTTTCACTCTATCTCCTCGGGCTCTCAGTGTGAGAGGAGTGCATACTTGGTTATGGGGACATGTCCTCAACCTGGTTTTACACTGTGTGTAAAAACAAAACTAGCGCATTCCAGTATGAACAGTTTCTATAACTGGAAGGGTTCTGATGTTCTCTCTGTGCTGACTGACGTCACCAAATAGTTACTTGTTTGTAGCTTGGTGTGCATTTCTTCCTTGAAGAAGGTATTCTGACCGGAGTGTGAAAACTTCAAATCCAATTCCATGACTACAGGGACATGAAGAGGCGTTACATTAATCTAAACAACCATTCAGATGCATCCTAAAAAACTAAATCTCAAAGAATAAATGGAAAGGTGTCTCTTTAAGAAGTTGTGGAGAAATGACATGGTGACAGATTTCTGCTTCCTGTTGAGATTAGTAAAGCATGGTATTCCTTTATTTTAAAAAATGAAACCAACACTGTTATATGCAAAAAAGAATAATCCTCTCAGATGCATTTATTTTCTGTTGTAAAGTGATATGTAAAAAATAACTTTGTTGTAAAGTCACCTGTTGTAAAGTTTACGAGTAAAACATGAGATTTCAACTAACTACCCAATATTAAGATAATGACATTTTGTATTTACTCAAATTAAGTTTTAAGAATAAAGTATGGATTTTCTATCACTGATTTTCTCCACCATCCCATCTCTGTTTTTATTCACTCTGAGTACTGTTTATTGAATGCAGTCATGGGGTGGAAAGTAAACAAACCGAGAAGATGCAGGTGTGTGATGTGATGAAATCTGATACAGCCCACAGTCCCGAAGGAAAATAAACAGGAGCCATTGATTTAAATGAACTTAAATGTTGTCTGTAACCCTAAGGTCATTATCCTTCCTTTACCCCTTCCATTATCTCCTACATACATGCATTTAAGTGACACATAAACATTTGAACTTACAGGTGAATTGGGAGTAATTCCTCAGAAACTTAATAGGTATTGCTCATCACAGAAAATTCAAAATTAATAAAGCCAAGGGTGCTAGCTGATTGAACAATATCAACAAGCAAACTTTGTCAAAACTTGCCACCTGTGATAGAATGCTGATCCACTGGGGCTGTTTTTGCATTGCTACTAATTTTTAAAAGGTACCTTTGAGAAAGCATTGCCACCGAATGAAATGAAACAAGTCTGATCATTGCGTATATGATTACTCTAAGAGAATCACAGATAATTTAATATACATTTCTTTCAGTTGAAACCAAACTTGCCTCAATTTATAATAATTCTCAACTGTTTCCTACTCTTCAACACAAGTAATTGTTTCGAAATTTCTCATTTTTACTTGTTTTGCTGTGACAACTTTAATTTAAGTCAACAATCTTTGGCCATAGTGTTTTGAAAAAACGTATTATCCCTACATTAAAAAAAACTGTCTTCCAATTTTAGATGGTGTCAGGTAGTAGTCCCTGATGGAGCCGCTTTTAATTTTTATTCATATATCTACTGCATTTCCCAAGTCAGTATCCCATGGAACGCTGCAGGATGACAACAAGTGCTATAGAGTTCTCTCTAGGATATCTGCGTCCTTTAACATGCTAAGAGGAATAGAGGAGTCTACGGCGTGAGATTTCTCACACTTATTTAACTATAGCTTTTCTTTGTTATCACCTAGTAATGCCTCTAGAAACAAGTTTTTTAAGTAACAATATTTAGGAAAGATTGAACAACAAAGATGCAGGAAAAACTAACATCATACCAAAAACTAACATAATCCAAATATTTCTTGGTCTTCCCTTAAGACTCCTCTCAGCATAGTGTCATATGCTTAAGAAATAAAGCCTAATCCTCAAATGCCTTTCAAAGTAATGCATATTTTTTTCTGAAGTTCTTTAAGGAAACTGAGGCGAGGGTGGTATAGCACAAAATACAGCAAAACTTCCTAAAAATCCAATTTATATCCTTCACCCTTTCCCTAATTTCTGTGCCTCATTGCCTCACCACAAATCTCTCTCTAACCTGTCCCCTGTACCCACCCCCCATTGTCCCTCTCAGATATTTTCCCCCTCTAACTATTCGCAAGCTCATTAACGCTGAGATCTACCTCATTTGCATCCTCATCTATTTCACCCTTCAGCCAATCAAAGGGAAATTTCTTTGGCAACATCCTATTTTAAAGACCAGAGAGGGGAATTGCAAATATTAACCCAATAAGAGGATTCCTTGGAGGAGGGAGGATTAACTGGGGCCTTTTATTTTTTTCTTGTTCTATACTCCCCTAAGAAAAATGAAAAATCAAAGTACATATTTCTTTTACCAGTTACTCCTATCCCTTTCTTCCTGGGAAGAAAAAAGGATAGTTGTATTTCAGGGCCAGTTGGAAGTAGAGTTTCTTGGAAGATAATATCCTCTCTTTGAGGACTAAGCTAGTTTGAGGCTAGAAAATTAGTGTGTTTAGTCTAAATAGGGTGGGTGGGAATGGGCCATGGCTGTGAGGTGCTTTGGGGAGCTCAGAGGAAGCCTGCCTGAGAAGCCTGAATACTGCTGGCATCAGCTAGAGCCATCAGTATCCCACATAATACCCTCTTTAAAAAAGGAGGAAAGGGCACTCTTTCCTCAAGAGTCCATCTGTCAGAAAATTTGGATAGTACACATTTTATTAGAACAAGAGACTTCACTGCCATCTGATAAAAATTTTGTCATAATAACTATGTGTATCTACAATGTCAACAGTGCATATGGCGCCCCCTTGGGTCATGCAGTACCCAACCTACACATCTCTTCTTGGCGGCCCCCGTTCTAGCCTTGGAAGCTGTGGTGAGGTCTCTGTGCTGTGTCTTTATCACTGGGTAGTAACTTGATGGCAGAATTGGGAGCCTAACTTGCATTTGAGAGGATATTGTGTAGCAGAAGAAGCAATGTGGCTACTAAGAACCCAAGAAGAGGCCCCCTCCTCCAATTTTCAAGAGAAAGCCCCAGGATTCAACCCAAAGAAAAGTGTGGAGGAGGCCTAGGAGGAATTTCCTCTGATAGTAAGATGGAGAGGGTTCCATTAAGAAAAGTAATAAAAGTGGCTTGCCTGTGCTTTGCTTCTCCTGAAAGAACAGGGGGGAGGTGTCATCTGCCTCCTGACTCTGTAAAGGGTATGCAGCCTGTAGGCCAGGGACATATAGTACCACTGACTGCCATTGTTCTACCACCCAGGTGCTGGGATACTCTCTGTAGATAGGTAGGCTAGTGTACAGTTAAGAGGATGGCCTTTAGAACCAGACTTCCCAGGATCAAGTATTGGCTCTACTGCTCACCTACTGCAACAAAGAGCTTGACTCTCTGTGCCTGTTTCCTCATCTCTAAAGCAAAGATAATAAGAGGATCTACCTTATAGGGTTGGTCTGAGAATTAAATGAGGTTTTCAGGGAGTATATAAAATATATAGAACATGGCATGGTACCCAATATTGTTGGTTCTTACTATTATTATCCTTGGCCAACTTAATCCCAAGCACTGCTATATTCACTGGAAAACTGAAACTCCCAGAAAAATGTAAGGAAGAAAGTTAAGGGTGTGGGTGGGTTAAGTGGGAGAAAGGGAGACTGAGGGGGTTACTGCCTCCCAAGAGGTATAGTCCCCACAGTACAGTACAGGAGGCAAAGACAGACAGAGAACGATGGTACTGCACATGCTATGGATTGAAATATTTCAAATATTTGGTTCAGTGCTTTAGAAGCTAGGAGCAAAGGAGTCAATGATCCTACCCAGAAGAGCATGACTATCCTTGGCAAATGCCCAAGAGCCAATAAGCACTGGTCTGGAAGCCAGGCATTTTATCCTGCCCTCTGCTATAAAGCTGGAAAGGTATTTGCCCAGGACCTAAATGCACAATGGGAAAAACCAAGGAAAAGTCACTATCTAGTCTTTTAACAAAGATGAGATCTCACTGTGGAATCAGCAGAGAGTTGGAATAGCAACAGCTTATGGAAGAGCTCATTCAATGGCAGACACTATGCCAAGCCCTTCGGTGGATTATCTCACTAAATTCTCACAACAGCCTTTGAGGTTGAAACTCTTATTGTCCAGTGTCACATGGTTATATGTTAGTGCAGGAGCAGATTTAAGATTTACCAGCAGAAAGTGGAAAAGGCATATTCTTTTCTGTTTCCGTATCAATCAAATCCTTATATTTCTTTACCTGTTTCTTATGAATAAGGCTTAAAGTTTTTATTCCTAGTATAGTTCTTACAAAATGCTACTCTTTTCCTTAATTTTTTTATATCTAACCAAGCTATATCTACTGAAAATTTTTCCCAATCCCTGTGTTATTTTTGCTTTTGCTAGATCTTTCCCTACTCTGATTTCTTATGAAGCTTGAAGTACAATTTTTTGGGCTATGAGCCAAAGAAAATATGTGCAACCTCTTTCTTTTCCTTCTTTAAACATCTCTGGAAACTGGTGTAGTTTAGTTTAAAAATTTCCTTTCCTAATTATGTTCAAATTTTTGTATTTTTGCTATTTTTCCTGTATAACTTCATTAGCAAAGAGGAATTGAAAATGGATACAGTCTAAATCAAATTTTCTTACATAATTGAGTTGTCCTCACAGAACTAAGGATAAAAATGAAGAGAAATTTATTATGTAGATACCTTTGCAGTATGTTGTTTTATTAATAAATCTTTCCATTCAATAGGACTGGCTTTAAATTCCAAAGGATTAATTTCCTCTAAACATATTTAAAAATGAATTTTCCATCTTCTACCCAATTGCTCCCGTACAGAATCTTCTATTCAAATATCAGTTTTTTGGGTCCCTAAACTAGGGATCCTATTTTATTCCTTCTCTTGCTGCATTCAATCATTATAAAATCTGCCTATTTCTTCATGCATATCTCTCGGTTTTATATCTCATGCCCATTGCCATAGCTACCACTGTTGCCCAAGCTTCCATCACTGCCAGGTCCCCCACCTCTGTTACACTGACAGTCTCTTAGCTGGTCCTCTTTCTACCTCTCGATCTGTCTCAATGCATCGTTCATACAGCTGCAGGCTTGGTCACCCTAAAACATCAAGAGCGGGCATTTTGTAAATGAATTAAAATTCAGCTGTAGGAGGAAAGCATTCTTTTAAAAATTAAAGTGGACAATTTAGGTATATGTGAATATATTAGATATCGGTGGAGCTGAAGCTGAGTGGCCTACGTGAGTTTTATATAAAATTCAAGTTTTGTACATGATTAATAGCAGGGGAATCACTGAAGAGTGGGAGGAGGGTCCTGGGTGAACAGGCTGGGATTGCTCGGGGGAGGAATGAGGTGTGAAGCCAGGATCCGGTTCCTCCCTTGGCCTTTTCAGCTTTCCCTTTCTTCTCTAGTTTTCCCCTCTCCTACTATTCACTCATTTCCTGCTGTCCTCCTCAGTCTCTTTTTCTACTTCTTTCGCCATTTTATTCTTTTTCCTTCTTTCCTCTCACTTTTTCCTCCCCTCCACAAGGACATGAATTCTCTCCTCCCCGGGGCTCTGTGCCTGGCTGTGCAGACTGTGAGACCATCCAGCTCCAGGGGGTGAGTCTCCGTGAACGTGAGCCACTAGAGTTGAGCAGTGCACAACCTGAACAGAGGTCTTATGCAGAGGTCTGTGAATACAGTCGATTTTAACTGGTTTGATGGCACCCAACTCTTTGACACATCATAGATAATGTCAACACAGACGGAACTGAAGACTGGGAAAATGAACAAATTCCTCACTCCTGTGACACAGCCCTATCTAATTATCTGTATTTATTGAACACCAACAGGTTGCAAGGGATCATTTTGTGGGGCTGGGGATACCACAGTGAAGAAGACAAACAAAAATTCCTGAAAGGTGACAGAGAATGAATGAATGAATGAATAAATAAAAATATAAATAAATATAGCATATCAGATTTTAACAAGTGTCATGAAAAAAATAGGGTGTGGAAGGGCGGTAGGGAGCATGTGTGTCCCTGTGTGGGTGTGGAGGGACTGCAATTTCTACGGGATGGTCAGAGAAGTGACCTCCTCACTGAGAAAGTGACACCAGAACATTAGCTGAGGAAAGTGAAAAATCGATAGGTATCTGGGAGAAGAGCACTCCAGGCCCAGTGAACAAGGTCAAGGTCCCAGGCAAGAGAAGCCTGACACCATGTTTGGTGATGAGATGGTCCCTACCTGTGACTACAAAAGTGACTGCAAAAGATGTGTGACCTGATGATATTGTCAGCAACTTTCAAATATTCTAGCTTTTGCTGCTGCTTCCCTTCAGCCCTCCCTGGTGTTTTGTTAAACGCTTCAGTGGTAAATAGAAGTTTGCCAAGAGGATGATATTGAATCAAGGGCTTCAAAATGCTTTGCCACGCATAGAAGACCTAACTAGACGAGTCTCCAAAGAAGACATACAGATGGCCAATAGGCACATGAAAAGATACTGAACATTGCTAATTATTAGAGAAATGTAAATCAAAACTACAATGAGGTACCACCTTATACCGGTCAGAATGGCCATCATTAAAAAGTCTACAAATAAAAAATGCTGGAGAGAGTGTGGAGAAAAGGGAACCCTCCTACGCTGTTGGTGGGAATGTATATTGGTGCAGCCACTATGGAAAACAGTATGGAGTTTCCTCAAAAAATTAAAAATAGAGTTGCCATATGATCCAGCAATCCCACTCCTGGGCATATACCCAGACAAAACTATAATTTGCAAAGATATACACACCCCTATGTTCACAGCAGCACTATTTACAATAGCCAAGACACGGAAACAACATAAATTGTCCATTAACAGATGAACAGATAAAGATGATGTGGTATATACATACAATGGAATACCACCAGACATAAAAAGGAAGGAAATAATGCCATTTGCAGCAACATGAATGGATCTAGAGATTATCATACTAAGCAAAGTAAGTCAGAGAACAACAAATACCATATGATATCACTTACATGAGGAATCTAAAATACAACACAAATAAACACATCTATGAAACAGAAACAGACTCACAGACATAAAGAACAGACTTAGTGGTTGCCAAGGGGGAGGAGGGATGTGGGAGGGAAGGACTGGGAGTTTGGGATTAGCAGATGCAAACTATTAAACATAGGATGGATAAACAACAAGATCCTACTGTATAGCACAGGGAACTATATTCAGTGTCCTATGATAAGCCATAATGGAAAAGAATATGAAAAAAAATATGTATAACTGAATCACTTTGCTATATAGCAGAAATTAACACAGCATTGTAAATCAACTAGACTTCAATAACAATTTTTTTAAAATGCTTTGCCACGCAAATAGATAGATCAATAGCAGCCTTACTCCTTTATTCAGTTATTTAAATGGCAAGTATTTATCAGGTTGCTACTGCACGCCAGGAAAAACACTAGGTTTCAGGGATAGTGTGGCAAACAAAAGAACACTATTTTCCTTTGGGGTCAGACAATAAGATGATTATGATAATAGTAATAATAATGGATTGTTAATAGCACTGGGAAGAAAATAAGCAGGGTTTGTTGATAATATAAAATGAAGGGAGTAAAGACAAGCTGGTCCAAGAATGCTTCCCTTTAAGCTTTCTTAAGCCACGTACGCCATTAGGACATTTGCGTTAAGGCATCTAAGGCGAGGGAGAGAAGGTTCCAGCCCTGTGAAGAGGGGAGGGAAGAACATCTCAGGCACTGAGTGCCTAGGCAGGACCCAGCAGGGCACGTGGTGGGAAGGGACAGAAGGTCCAGGGCCCAAAGCTTGCTTATCGAGAGGGAGAGCCTGAGGAGGTGAGGTTAGAAAAGTGACCAGGGGCTGGAGCTGGAGCACACAAAACTTACAGGACATGGCAAGGGGCTTGGATTTTATTCTCCACTCAACTGGAAGCCATTGGAGACTTTTAAGTGGGGAGGAGCATGATCTGATCTGCCTATTTCAAGATTACTCTAGCAGCTGGATGAAGATGGGCTTGGAGGGGAAGCTGAAGTAGGAGGGCCAGTGAGGCTGCCATTGTGGTTACCTGGGAGGGATGCTGGAGCCAGGAAGACGAGGAAGGTGGATACATTTAAGATACATTTTGAAGGTAGAGCAGACAGGACCTGCTGATGGATTGAACAGTGGGAGTGAGGATAAAGGAAGAGGCAAAGATGACTCCCCAGGTTTCGGAATAGAGTTGTCAGTTCCTAAAATGGGGAAAACTCTGGGGGAAGGGGACAGGCTTGGGGATTCCCTGTGGATTTCTCCCAGTAGATACCGCCCACACAGTGTACGCTTTATTTGGGATTGTGCAGAACCGGTCCATTGTAGAAAGGGGGAGCCGGTCCTCCATCTCTGTCAGCCCACTCATGGGGGGCCTCTGATGGCGAGCCGGGTCCTCTAAACATCCCTGTACTTTGTCCCCGGCACCTGCCTCCCAGGCCCCAGCCTGCGGGCTGAGTGGGCAGCTCCAGAGTGCTCAGGAGGGAGGTGGGTCCTGGCCCGGTATGCAAAAGTGTGAGGGCAGGGATGGGGTTCTGCTTTCTGTTTTGGAGGCAAACGAACACACTTAGATTGACAAGGACCTCACAGTCAAGTTTCACTCCAATATTGCCCCCTCCTGGGGAGCGCAGTGAAAACCCCATCTTATGTGGAAAACTGAGAAGCAGAATTTTTGGAGGGGGTTCCTGCCCACAGAACTCATATCCAAGTCTAAAGACTCAGTGAACTGCTCACAGATTGCTAGTAGGATGCAATAGGACACAATATGAAGCACAAACTCTGCTAAACAGCCCTGCTTTGTGAAGAGTTAGGAAATATGAACAGTGAATACCAGCCTAAATATGTGTGGGAGGATGATTACAGTTACAGAAGCAAATAGTTCCCTGACCATCATCATCATTATTGGGTAGAGTGGCTCTTAGTGTTTATGATTTATGATTGATGCTGTCAGTAAAGAAAAATGTCCCAACTAGGAAATTTTTTAAATGAATTCACTATGTTTTAATGGCTGCAACTCCTGAACTACGGCGAAAGAGCTCGGTTTCAGTTATAAAATTATTTATAAAGTACTAAATAAGTTGTTTAATAAGCTGACTATTATAATAAAGGAGATTAAACGAACTTTTACCTTGAATGTGTGTTGAATACATTAATAAATACATGCTAAAATAATATAAATTATTCTTGTCTAGGATTTGGGATGCCAAGATCAAGCTAACTATATTCTCTCTTACGTACTCTTCCCCCAAGCACACTAAATAGAGCTTGAAATTAAAACTCCTGGTTTCCTATTATGGGAAGACATAAAGCTACTTTGTCAGGTAACAAAGGAGTTACAGTTAGTTATGTGGTAAAAATTATTGTTTGCATCAATAATATTAAGACATTATTTATAGGTAATACTCTAAGAGCAATGGTTCTGAATTTGTTTGGTGGATTGAAACTCAATTCTGCAAATGACCTTTGAGAGATGGTGTGAAGATAACACTTCATGGAAACCTTGCAAGCATCTGATAGGTACTTCCTGAGTTCTGGACCATTGAGGTGGCCACTAGGGGCCGCTGGCTTCAAGAGAGGGTGAGAGACTCTGGAGGAGCCCTGGGTCCATCTGGAACAAGCCAGGACCTGAGGAGAGGGTAGCTCCGCAGTGGAACAGCTAAAGTGTGGTATCAGAGATTAGCCCCCAAAGAAGGCTGGTCTGATCCATGTATATCTTTTTAGGCTTTTTTTTTTTTAATTTAACATTTTAAATGCGATTTCTATTTAGTTTTTAAATAGGTAATTTATTCAGTGATTCAAAAGGACAAAAGGACTGATAGTAGCCTCCCAATGTACATTCTTGCTTTCTTCCTTACTTCAGCCCCAAACTACATTTCCAGAAGCCCCTTGAAAAATGTGTGGCCACGTTCCCTAAGGTCCAGTCAGTGATCTGTGGTCGGAGTGTTGGGGAGGAATTCTGGGAGGCCTCCTGGGAAGAGAGGGACTTCTCCTCCCCTCCTCGTCCTGCTTCCGGGAAGGGGGTCTGGTGCGGGTGCCATGAGGACACAGGTCACAACCTGAGAAGGGGGCGGGGAGAGGCTGAAAGAGTCTGGGTGGTTTTAACTTTACGGAGCTGTAGCTTCAGCCCTGGAGTGCCTACCTCTGGACTTCTTTCACATGAGGGAGAAGTATGCTTCTCTTTCTTGTTTAAACCTCTGTCATTTTCCTTTTTCTTATAAATGCAGCCAAACTTAATTTGAACAATGAGAAGCCTCCCTTTTCCCAAGTTTCCAAACAATGTAATTCTCTCTCTTCCAAAGATATTTTAGCTGGTAGCACATACAAGTGTGTGCGTGTGTGTGAATGCGTATGTATCTTGGGAAATGATTCATATCAGTACATGAAGGGTCTCCTCGTTCTTTTTTGAGGTTGGAGATTTCAAATGGATTGAAGTACTATAAAGTATTGATGAACATTTAGATTGTTTCCAATCTTTGGCTATTACAAATAATACTGCAATATATAACTTTGTACCTCTTCCATTTAGATCCTGAGAGTTTATCTACAGGATAAATTCCTGAAAGTCAAAGCATTAGGTCGAAGAGGATGTGCATTTGTAATTTCGACAGCTGCCCTTTGTAGATATTATACTGATTCATCTTCCAGTAGCAACATATGATGGTGCTCTCCGCCCCACATCCTTCCCAGCGTGGTGTTATCAAAGAAGGCTGAATTTACATCTTTTTTGGAGCTACTTGGGAAAAAAGGAAGGAAAGGACGAGGGAAGAAGAAAGGGAGGAAGAAAGGAAGGTTTAAGTTGAGATGCAGTGTAAGTTTTACCTTCATAACTGTCCATGTTGCATGGAAGGGCGTGCAGGTGAGGGGCGAACTGGAAGAGACAGGCCTTTAGTTAATTGAATTCAGTTTTGTTACGGAGAAGTTGTAAGGATGACCATGTAGGACTTCATCAGATGATTAAAAGCCAAGGAGTGAATTGTGGTTTACGCGAAGAATCTGTCAGAGATGAGTGGGTGCTGTGATTGGCATGTTTTTGTTACTGAATCTTAAGAGGTACGGTACTGACACGGATGCTGTGGTTTCGAACAGAAGAGCTCTGTCTCTCCAGGAGTGTCGGAGGTCACCAGGCAGGAGGCTGCATGCAGGGAGTGCTGTGAAAGCCAGGGTGGCCCTGAACAAGCCCTCACCTCCTGCTGGAAGACAGGTTGGCTCGGGCCAAATCATGTCATGAGGCACCACCCAGAAGCTGTGGGCCTGTCCATCCTTCTCCCCCTGCTTTCACTGCAAGGCCCTCCCCTGGGGCTCAGCATTCTTGGGCTCCAGGAGTGGGCTGTAAAAGGCCTCACAGCACCGGTGAGGAGAGCAGGCTCAATGGTAATGACCGCCATATAAGCGTTAGCACTTGCTAATGGGCGAGGAACGGTTCTAAACATTTACGTTATATTAACACACTGACCTTCATCACAACCCTGGGAGTAGCACAAATTATCATCATCTCCATTTTACGGGGAATTGAGGCCCAAAGAGGTTAAGTCAAAATCTCGCAGCTATTAAGGGCTGGTGCTACGATTTGCATCTAACGTGTCAGGATCCAGAGTCTGTGTGCTTAATCCTACACTATAATCACATGACATTTTCCTGGAGCCTCTGTTGCAGTGCTAAGGCCAGATTCACTGCTGGTTTCTTACAAGGCTCTGTGTATGTGGTATCTCTTGTAGTGTCTGATAACCAGTGTTTTTCTCCCAAAAGCACAGTGGCCCGAGGGGATGATTAAATGGCTTCTTCCATTGTGCTCAGAGGACGAAGACCCAAGAGGATAAACACAAGGGCGGAAAGAGAAAAAACAAATGAGCCCAAGAATGGATGGAGGAAAGAATCAGCACCAGAAAGAGAAGGGAAAACAAAGCAGTGGAAAATGGAGCAGAAAATGTAATTGCATTTTCAATCCTGGAAATAACAGCAGTAGATGGGCTTGTGAAACTGCAAAATGCATCCAAACTCAAGGAAGCCATTGTCCACCACGGTGGGGCCCCCCAGGGAGTGACAGTGACTTGGGGTCCACATTGCCTAGAATAGGACTTGGCACCTAGTAGCTGCTCAATAAAAGTAGAAGGGAGAAGGGACATTTATGAAAAAGACGCAGGAAATCAAGAGGAAAGAAGAATAAAGCTAAACATGAATCTAACATCCAGGCCTAGGAAACTAAAACAAATAAACCAGGAGCAGAGATGGGAGGTTGTGCTTAAATTCAGAGGCCATATCAGGATGCTTTAGGCTACAGGTTTCAGAAACTCAAATCAAAAAGCCTTGAAATTCAACACAAGGAAAATATTTATCCTCATCTCTGTACCCCTAACATCTAGGTTTCAACACCACTCATCAGTTCAAACACTGCCAGTTTATCAAATCTGTATCTTATATTGATACTGTAATGATTCAATAAATGGAATTGATAATATTGGGTATCTGTTAATCCCATACTCCTAATTTATCCCTCCCCCCTTTCCCCTTTGGTACACAATACTATATATAAAATAGACAAACAACAAGGATTTACTGTATAGCACAGGGAACTATATTCAATATCTTATTATAACCTATAATGGAAGAGAATCTGAAAAAGAATATATATATACACACACGTATATAACTGAATCGCTTTGCCGTACACCTGAAAGTAACACAATATTGTAAATCAACTATAGTTCAATTAAAAAAAAAAGTAAATAAATGGAATTGATAATGTTGAGGCCAAACTAAAAGTCCTGAGTAAAAAGCAAGCATAGAAGGAATGGAAAAGAGTGATCAAGTCCAAAGAAGACTGATGACACACTGACAGTGAAACATCCTTTCTGGGACACCTGATTAATCCAATGGTCCAGGAAGGCACACGTGCACGGCAGCTTTGCAACACTGTCAGGTTTGTGTGGCAACTCATCAAAACTAGATGCTAAGTTTAGTTCATGGCTATCAAAGTTTAGGAACGCTTAGTGACTCACTTACTGTGTAGTCCTTAAGCATAGATTAAAAACCACATTCTGTGCAAGTATGAGTTCTTCACCTGGCACAACTAAAGAAAGGGCTTGGATTTTTTTGTTGGTAGCGGAGAAGGACTCTCCTGGCCATATGGCTGTTGATTACACTTGGAGAATCACTGATATATGAAGTCTTGCTCCTTATTGAATAAAGGCTTGAGCTATTTAGAAATGTTGTCAGTCAATGTACGATAACTTATATCCTACCATGCAGTTAAGTTGTGGTGAGGGTTTGAAGAAGCAACCAATCAAAGTGTGCTTCCTTGAACGGGGCAAAATCCTTATCTCACAATACTCAGGTGTCAATAGAACAGTCAGGTAACAAATTAAAAACTTAAAAGCTCTGTGATCTTAGTGCATATCGTTGTAAATATTTGTGAGTTTGTTCCTTTTCGGGTACCTATATTTTTAGCTGAGTCATATACAGAATCCAGGAGCTGCCTGGCCTGAGCGGAGGACTTTAGAACCCCTACCCAACCCCTCCTAAGCCACACAAAATAAACATACAATTTAAGGAAAAGTAATGCGCTTCCAGGAAAATTTCTCTAGTTCTCCTTTCCAACCCAAAATTGTGGCTCCTCAACTCCTTATTTATAAATATTCTGAGATGACTTGGTGTTTAGTTGTTATATGCTGGACACCAACACTGTTATAGCTATTCCAAATCTATGGTCTTCAACATAAGGGATGCTATCGGACTACAACTATATAATATACATCTTGCAATTGTCATCATCTTTACAGACAAAGGAAATGATAAACATTATTAAATACTGAAATTGGGATAAGCATTCATCAATAGGAATAAGCAAAATTTTCATAAGCAAATGCATATCCAAGTGTCAAAAGACAAACATAGGGAATTTCTGCTACTCATATTTCTCATAGAACAGTTTCTATCACCTGTAGAAGTTATCTTGCTCTTCTCCCACGGTTTCCCATTTTCATTTCTAGAAATCATTGACAAACAGTAAACAGAAATCATTTCATATGATGTAACTGTGCCGCAAACCAACCCTACGACTGAAATTGTGTGGTTTTGGAAATAATGCCTGTATTGAGATATAACACCATGGTACGAAACTTACTGCTAAGATGAAAAGGATGTTGTAGAGGGCAATGTTACATACGACAGAAAACACTGGTAGTTCTAAGGAAAAACTTAGACTTGTTTTGAGAAAATATAATTGTATGTAATTTATTTTGTCTTTGCTTCCTGCATTATTGAGATTGAGATCCTTAATCTTAGGAGACTTTTCTGGTAAAATGATTAATAAATAGTCCAAATGATTCAGGCCTTGAGATACATATGTTATATATATATATATCAATTATATATAAATATATATAAATATCAATGAGGCGTTAAGTAAGCAAACCCTTAAAAAGCTGAGGGGAAAACGGATTAAGTTGGTACGTCACAGATGTTAAAACTAAATACAAAATGGAGAGCAGACTTGCAAATTCCCTGTGCAGGCGAAACCATTTAAGCCACGTAAGCAAAGCTAAATCTAGCTTACTCATGAAAATAAGCAAAACTTAGGTAATTTCATGAACATAAGCAAAACAAGTTATATAAATGCCTCTGATAATCATAAAAGAAACTTAAGTTATCTTCCTAAAATTGGTATGAAATAATCCTTTTAAGAAATCCCCTGCTTTCTGTGAACCCCCATTCTAATAACCAGTCATTATAAAGATTAAACAACTTTCTCATTTTCACTTTATAAGCCACTCTGTGATGTTACAGCCCTGAGCTTCATATCGGTTTTAAATTTGAAAGCTCCCGGTTGGAAAACTGTTCTTCTATGCGCAATAAACTTACTAAACTCTATTTACTGATACAGTGGTTTTAATTTTGCTCTTTCTGGATTTTTGAAAAGAGGCTACAGATTTCTGGAAGAATGAGAAGGAACTGAGTCTCATAAACTGTTTTATGAAGCACTTAAAGACGAGAGACTTGTGACTGAAGAAAAGAAAGAAAATGGAGCCAAACATAGATGCTGGCGAAGGAAAATGAATTGTAGTTTTAGGATTCCCAAGAAGAGGGGTACAACTTTGTGATAATATTAATGGCTTTTGACTGTTTAAGTACCTTCAAATGATTGCTTGGAGCCGGCAGTCCATTTGTTTTGAGGCAGCGAAGTTCTCCTTTATCTTTAAGAGTGCAATAGACGCTTTGAAGTAGCAAGGTCAACTTCAACCACTTTTGCCCAGACTCTGTGCAAAAATACTGGCCTTGAGTTTCCAGAGAACATGAAGAAGTCATTTCAGCCAAGCTTTTACCACCCAGAAGTCCTTTTAAAAGACTTTCAGAAGCATCCCGAATTTGCACATTACCTCCTTGACCTTTGGAGCGTGAGGTCAGAGCTGGAGCACGTGTTTTCAATTGTCTGATAAGATACATCGCTTCAGTCTTGGCCTGGTGGAAGGTTAAACCAGCTGGTTTCTATCTCTTCTTCTCTAATGGTTAGGCATTAGGCAAGCCATGAAAATGTTATCACAGCATTTTATTCAAGTCGCTACCAAGTCACATGATGAATGGGAAAAAAATAGAAACAAAGCAAGAAAAGGAGACTTTTCTAACAAAAGCCCAGACTCCTAAATAAATATTTTTTAAAAAAAAAAAAAACATGACTCTTGGTTTTCTGAGAAAAATTTAACAAAAAATTTTGCTAAGAAGTTTGTCTCTTCTGAATAACTGACAAGCTTCCTTTTAACAATGGCGATTATGAAATCCATTCTTATTTTCTTCTGGTCTTGGTTGCTAGAAAGATTGCACTTAAATGTATTGTTTAACGACAGTACCAGAATTCTGTACTCCATTTCCTATACAACGATCTCTCCTTTCTGTGTGATTTCCTAATGTTTACATTTTTGAATTCACTATTATCTAGTCATTTATATTGAAATGTTATCTTAGAAGTTCATCAGGCTAATTGAATATAACTTAATTATAGCAACAAAAACAAAAACACAAATACAAATAAGCGAGCATAAATTGTCCTGTAACTCTAAAATGCTAAATTATCAATGATGTTGAACTATAAGTCACACTAGTGGACCTACTGAATATATCACTTTTTAACTGACCTTTTGGGCTATGTGGAAAATAACTTTAAGTACTCAAAAAATATATTTGCTACCATCTAAGATTCAAATACTTAAGAACTTAATGGAACCTGAGGCTGACATAAGGTAGTAGCTATTATATTAAGGCTCTTTCAATTATGTGTGGAGAATTCAACTCAAACCGACTTAAGGTAAAAAGAAAATACATTGGTTCATGTAATTGAAAAATACCAGGGTGAACTTGAAGTACAGCTGGATCCAAGGGCTACTACAGCTGTTATCAAGTCTGCCTCCCTCCCTTCCTACCTCCCTTTCTCTCTCTCTCCCTCTTGGTTCACGTTCCCCTCCCACGTTGCCCCACGTTCCCTGGAAGTCAGCTTTCTCGTGATGGCACGATGGCTGCCAGCAATAACTACCTTATAGTCTACCTACTCATCAACCCCACGAGAAAGAGAGATTCTGTATTTTTAACAGGCCAAAAAAGTCCTGCTATTGAATCCAGCTGGTGCCAACTGGTTCACAATGTTTTATTTGAACCTTGTCTAAGTCACATGCCCACCTGTGGGCACAGTTCCACTCAAACCACATGAACTAAGAATAGGGGATGGGTATTTTCAAGGGGAAATCATGGTACTGTTATCAGAAGACATAAGCAAAAATCACAGATGTCTGCCACAATATTTCACTCAACCAGATCCTTTTTTTGGACTGTGTTTTCCCAGGAATTTTGATTGCTACTAAACTGTTAAGATTGATCAGTGAACTAGCCAGGAGAGAAAACCCTCGTCTTGATTATTCACATGAGACTCCCATTAACCCCAGATGAATTTATTAATGAAAACTGTTAATGAGTGACATAGACCAAATTTTGCTTTTTACCACCAGAGTTGTGCTGGTATGATAGCTTATTCAAATACTTAACTTCACACTGTGCTACAACCTTGCTAAACTCTTCCATATTTCCTGTGCTATTTATAAAATCTCCAGTTTGCTTTTTGCACACCCAATGTTTTCACCTGTTTTTTTAGCCAAGATATTTTGGGGGGTTAGATGGGAATTAGTACCTGCTTGATGAATTCCTTCAATCTCTTACTCATCTTAATTATTACAAATAAACGAGGTATATTTAATAATAAAGAATATATTTTTTTCTAATAACACCTGTTGAATAAAAACAAAAAAGGAATTGAAACACATATTTATGGCAAAAAAAGCAGATCAATTTAGTTACATTATGTGCTTGAGGTTCTTCAGGAAGACAGAAAACAAAGTTCCAGAAATGTGTGCACCTCACTGAACTTTACTTAGTGGTTTTGTTTGTGTGGGTTACGATGTCAGTGTAGAATATGCAGCCCTTGAACAATTAAAACAAAAAAGAAAAAAATCAGATCAAGGGCAGAACAGTCTGGCAAGGCAGCAACAAGCTAGTCTCTATAAGCAAAGGAAGCCACCAGCTTTTCACCCTTCCAGCCAGCAAACATTTAATGAATGCCTACTCTGTGCTGCAGATTATGCTGAGTCTTAGTCATAAAAAGAGCTCAGGACACTTACGGTCTACATAGATAATTCAGGGGCAACAAACAAATAACAATAACAACCACAAAAAATTAACGTAATCATAAAGATGAATTTTGGGTGCAAACAGACCCAGGTTTGGATTCTGATCCTATCGTGTCCGATCTGGGTGATCTTAGGGAAGTTACTTGACCTTTTAAAGGATCTGTTGGGAATTCCCTGGCAGTCCAGTGGTTAGGACTCTGAGCTTTCACTGCCGAGGGGGCGGGTTCAATCCCCTGTCGGGGAACTAAGATCCCACAAGCTGCACGGCGTGGCCGAATTAAAAAATAAAGAAAATAAATAAAGGATCTGTTTGCTGATTTGCAAAATGGAGACAAGAATACCTACTTTGTAGGGCCAATGGGAATATTAAATGAGGCAATGAGAGCAATCATAGCAAATATTTATAGAATCCTTAACACTTGGCCAGTCAGTGTTAAGTTCTAAGTGCTTTAGCTACTTAATCTTCACATAACCCCACGAAGTAGATACAGTTGTTACTAACTCCGTCATATACTTGGGGAAACAAAACACGGAGAAGTTAAGACCTTACCCGAAGTGGCACAGTCAGGACTTGAACCTGAGCAGTCTGGCTTGGAAGCCCATGCTCTTTGTGGCTGATCTGGAGGTTTGCCTTCAGATCCCACTTCAAGAAACGGCTTGTTGACCAGAAGCAGTGGGTTCAGGGGGAAGGTCCCCTCCAGATCCAGGCTTGACGAAGGGCTCCCTCAGCTGCAGAGAGAACTTAGGCTTCCTGGGGAGCCCTGGATCTGGTGAGTGAGCAACGGGAGATTAGGAAGGTCACTCAGAACACTCTGATAGGCATATTCAACCCAGTGCTTCCTGCCAGGTTGGCCAAGGCTTTGACAACTCTGCACCACCGTTAGACCTCTAACTCTGCTCAATCTTGCTGTCTTGTCTTCCTTTCACAGTGAGGATCCCTAATCCAATTACATGGCTGTGTGAAGTTTCCCACACCTCACTGATGCTCTGTTCATGTGCAAAATTCTTTTCTTCTCACTGCATTTCATTTTGGACAGTTTCAATTGTGATGTCTTCAAGTTTACTAATCTTTTCTTCTGCACTGTCTAATCTTCCCTTACACTCAGTCAACTCATTTCTCATCTCACACATTATAGTTTTCATCTCTAGAAGTTAGATTTGGGTCTTTATAAGCATCTCCCATGTCCTTATTTAACTTTTAAATATACTGAATACAGTTATTGTAAGCCTTTTAATGTCCTTGTTTACTATATAATTCTAACATGTATATCTGTTCTTGTTTGGTTTAGATTGACTGATTTTTCCCATTATGGGTTTTATTTTCCTGCCTGGCAGTTTGCATGCCTTGTAATTTTTGATAACATACATTGTGAGTCTTACCTTGTTGAGTGCTGGGTACTTTGTCTGCCTATAAACCTTCTTGGGATTTGTTCAGAGATACAATTAAATTACTTAGAAACACTGTGATCCTTTCAGTTTTTGCCTTTAAGATTCATTAGTCAGGACCAGAGAAATGTTTGTTCTACAGCTGATTTCTCCCCACTGTTGAGTGAAACCCTTTTGAGTGCTTTACGGCCCATGTATTATGAGGTTTTCCAGTCTGATTGTTGGAAGCAGGCACTGCCCCGGCCTTCTATGAATGCTGGGCACTATTCCCTCTAATTCTTCCTGGTGGTTCTTTCCTTAGGTGCTTTCCTCACACAAATGTGCTGATCATTACTCAGTATTTGAGGAGGACCCCTGCAGATCATTTGCTGGTATGAGTCCAGTGTTTTGAAAAAATTATATTATATATTTTGTCAGTTGTTTTAGGCAGGAGGGTAATTCTGGTTCTTGTCACTCCATCTTGGTCAGAAGTGGAACTCTTACTCATTATATACTTCTTAAACATATAAACATGTGTTATGAGAATATGAAGTAATTTAAGATTTTTGGAATTCAAGAAAAGTCCTGGAAATTCTGATTTCTTTTTCCAGTAGATACTGTGGTATTACATCTAGATCCTTGCCTCAGGGCCAGTTAATGCATCTCCTAAGTCTTGAGAGTACCAGCTGCTGAAAGCTCACAGATGTGTCCCTCACTGAGAATTGCCTTCAGACACAGGGAACGAGAAGATGTCTGGTATTCAGCAAAATACCAAGTGTGTCTCTTGGCACTCCTGCGCCTAGTTTTAATGTTAAATGGATGAGTACAGTCACCACAGCCTGTTAAACACTTGGAAACCAGGGGCTCAGACCCCTCAACGATGAAAGTCTGGATTACTGCCCCCCACCCCCCGACTAACTGCTTAGTCTAGCAGAGGTGTTTGCCAAGGGGGAGAGGAATCCAGAGTTGGTGGTGAGGGGACGAAGGATGAGTATCAGTTACAGCTTTAATTAGAACTGCTGAGGGGTCTATAGTTCATCCTCTTAACCCCAAGTATCCCAGGAAATAAGCCCAACCAGAGTTTTGGAGGCCCTGTTCCCAGGTAGAATAAACTTATTGTAAGAGAAAAGTAGATCTGGGCAATACAAGAGGTGACTATAGTTGATACCATGGTGCTCCACAAAGATTCTACCTCTGGGCCAAAAAACCATCCCCAGTGTCTGTGAATATTGTCTGCTGATGCCTCACAGCTGTGCCCCTCACTGGGCATTGCCCCCACCCCTCCCTGGCTGCAGGGACCTGCCCTACCCAAGGTTATGTGCCTTCCCAGAGGGTGGCCCATAGCCAATAACCAGCTGATATGAGGGTACAGCCTGACCCCCTTTCCCTCCATGGGAAACAATTCTGGAAAGCCATTCATTCAGCTGCAGAGCTGAGCTGGAGAGATTGAGGGAAGCTGTCAGATGTCAGAGTAGCCAATTAAAGCTATAAGCCAAAAATGAAAAAATAAAGCCTTCAATCACTTCCTGTGATAGTCTAAGCAAGAGGCTAAAACCAGAGAAAGCACTGACTCCCTCTGGTCTATCTTCCCCATGGAAGGGCATACTAGTTGAGGGTCAGCTGGATCCGTGCTGATGTGGGCATCATCTCACTCCTGAGGGAGCCCTAAACAAAAGGCTCCAGCAGTCTTATGACCTCTGGGGTCAGAGGGGGGAAGGCTAGAAGCAGAAATGTACTGGGACCTAAGTAAGAGTGGGGAAAGTTATATTCAAAGCTTCTTCCATTTTAAAGAAGATGTGGTATATATATATGTGTGTATATGTATATATACGTCTATATATATATGATGTGTGATATATATATATATATAATGTGATAGATAGAAATGATGGAATATTACTCAGCCATGAAAAAGAATGAAACCTTGCCATCTGTGATGACATGGATGGACCTAGAGGGTATTAGGCTAAGTGAAATAAGTCAGAGAGAAAAAGACAAATACTGTATGATTTCACTTATTTGTGGAATCTAAAAAACAAAACAAACAAAACAAAAGAGAAACAGACTCACAGAGAACAAACTGGTGGTTGCCAGAGGGGAGGAGGGTGGGGAGATGGGTGAAATAGGTGAAGAGGATTGGGAGGTACAAACTTCCAGCTACAAAGTAAATAAGCCACAGGAAGGGAATGTACGGCACAGGGAATATAGTCAATAAATATTGTAATAATTTTGTATGTTGACAGATGGTAGCTAGACATTGTGGTGATCATTTTGTAATGTATAAAAATATTGAATCACTATGTTGTAAGCTTAAAACTAATATAATATCATATATCAACTACAATTCAATTAAAAAAATAAAAAGTAGCTTCAAGGAGTTCAAGCAGAGGACCTCTCAGTGCATTTCTGGGAGAAAATGCATATCTATCAGTTTTGTGAATATGAGAGAGTAAACTTGAACAACTTTAAAATAATGATCTAAACAGACATTTCACCAAATAAGACTATGAATGCTAATAAGCACATGAAATCATTATTTATGAGAGGAATTCAAATTAAAACCATATGAGAGAATACTACCTACCCACTAGAATGGCTGAAATTTTAAAAGGCTGTCAGTAGCAAGTATTGGCAAGAAAAAGGAGCAATCAGAACTCTCAAACCTTGCTAGTGGAAGTTAAAAAAAAAATGATATAACCACTTTGGAAAACAGTTTGGCAGTTTCTAATAAAGATAACCATATAACTATTGTATGATTCAACAATTCCACTCATAGGCCCAAGAGAAATGAAAACAGATGGCCACAAAAGGCCTAATCCATGAATGTCTATAGCTTCATTTATAATAGTAAAAAATTGGAAGCAACACATCCATCAATAGTTGAGTCAATACACAAATCATGGTATATCCACACAATGGAATCCACACAATGGAATCCACAATGAAAAAGAACAAACTACCAATACACACAAACATGGATGAACCTCAGAAACATTATACTGAACAAAAGAAACCCAAATGAGTACCTTCTGTATGACTCCATTTATGTAGAAATGGGAATAATGGTTGCCTGTGGGCTGGCAGTGTTGACTGGAAAGTGACAAAGGGGAATTTTATGGGATGATTGAAATGTTCTATATTTTGATTTGGATGATGGTTACAAGGGTGTATAATTTATCAAAATTCATCAAAGTAAAAACTTAAGACCTGTGCATTCTGTAATGCACAGATTTTTAAAAATACATGTAGTTGCCGTTAAAAGGTTAAAAATTTAATTCATTCATAAAAACGTTTTCTGCTATTCTAACATCCTTTGCCTCTCATCAGCCCTTACAAATAAATCTCCACCACAGAGCAGAAATGTTAGAAGTTATATTGCAAATGGAGCACATTAAGTATTTTTAAAGCTTAAAAAATGTGGCTTATGAAGAATTTTATGCAGCAGGTCACTTATTAATATGTTAAATATTTACAGATCTATGGTACTATTCTGGACAATCAAATTTCCTTGATATTAAAATGAAATCAGCATTTTTGTCAGGAAGGTATTTTAAACTTGTTAGGGGAGTTTTCATAGTATAAACTTAAGATCTGGGGTATATAAACTATACCTCATTAAAATGAAAAAAACATAATTTGCAAATAAATAAGTAAGAGAGATCTACCACCTGCCTGTAACTGACTGTGTTCCCAGGTCTGTTCTAGCTTAACAGTGGTTGAAGCATACCAACCATGGATTATGGGAATCTTCAGGCCTATATCATAAGTACACTTTGGAGCAAATAGTTCCCGTTTCCCATTGGGCTGGTTGACCTCTGTTGGAATTACCCTACCGGAAAGAGGAGATAACCAGCGCATCTAATGAGTAGATGCACTGAGTTGGGGACAAAGTCTCAGCCAGGCCAACTTGGGTTGTGGTCAGCTCAACTAGGATGAAGCTACGGACATGCCATGGTGGCCTGCACTAACCAAACAAGTTTTTTCACCTCTTGTAGGGAATATGCTATCAGGCTACAATGGCAGAAAAATGGGGAATAAATACCAGTAATATATGGGACCTCCCTGAGTAAAGTAGGGACAGTCTGAATTAAGTCCTCAGTAGAGAGTAGAGAATAAGAAAGGATTTAAAGTGAAAGGTTAGTGGCAGGGAGCTGGAAAAAATGGAGATAAAAGGTTTGGGAACCAGAGGAAACTATGGAGGGGTGATTTAAACCACGCCCTCACCCCACCGGCAGATGAGCTTGTGATGGAGTTCAGTGCTGTCTGGGATACTCTGAGTTGCCTTGGACAGTGGCAGGAAGTCATTCGGACAGAATGTCCTCTTTTTTAAACCTGTGATTGCACCATGCAGATGTAGCTACCGTCTGTGATTTGTGAACCCTTCAAAGTCGTATTTTAAAGGGAAAGAATTCTAAACGCTAGAAATCTGGAATCTCCCTTTGAAAAATAAGCTAAAAGTAATTTAGATTAAAATATACTGATTAAAATTGCCTTGTTTCAGATTTTTGAGGCATGCCATTTCTTTCTGATTATTATCTCTCCTCGGTTACTTAATATAAACCACCCCTAGATCAAGAGAATCAGGCAGAAATTTTGTGATAAAACTCAGGAACTACTCACAAACAGTCAAAAGCAGCTTCACAGATAGCCTCCTGGAAACATCTAATAAGTCTGTCATAATCAGCACATGATCCTCAAGAAATGAGAAGAAGAAACAGCTGCTTTGTAGCGAATCCCAACTACAGTAGGGATTAATTCTAAATTCATGTCACATTTAGTCAGCATTCATCTGGGACAGCAGGGAATATCTTTGCCAGGCTAAGGGCAGTTACATGTTTGTCAAAACAGATGAAACCTAAAATGTTAATTTTGTTTTTCTCTCAGATAAATATTTCTGTAGAACAAGGAATCTTTTAATGTTGGAATAATCAGTGAAGAAAGACATCTAACAGTTCTTACTGCGCTCTGCCTTTCCTGTTCGACTTCACTGTTTTAAATCTGGTCTTAACGCACTTTGAAAATTCTTTAGTGGTGATGGCGAATCTTTCTCCTGCCTTCTCTCCTTTATTTGTCTGTGTAATATATTCAGTCTTCATAATCAAACATAATGGTAGGAGATTAACCAAGATGGCGGAGTAGAAGGACGTGCTCTCACTCCCTCTTGCGAGAGCACCAGAATCACAACTGGCTGCTGGACAATCATTGACAGGAAGACCCTGGACTTCACCAAGGAGGATACCCCACGTCCAAGGACAGAGGAGAAGCCACAGTGAGACGGTAGGAGGGGCGCAATCAGAGTAAAATCAAATCCCATAACTGCTGGGTGGGTGACTCACAGACTGGCGAACACTTATACCACAGAAGTCCACCCACTGGAGTGAAGTTTCTGAGCCCCACGTCAGGCTTCCCAACCTGGGGGTCCGGCAAAGGGAGGAGAAATTCCTAGAGAATCAGACTTTGAAGTCTAGTGGGAATTGATTGCAGGACTGTGACAGGACTGGGGGAAACAGAGACCCCACTCTTGGAGGGCACACACAAAGTAATGTGTGCATCGGGACCCAGGGGAAGGAGCAGTGACCCTGGGGGAGACTGAACCAGACGTACTTGCTGGTGTTGGGGGGTCTCCTGCAGAGGCGAGTGGTGGCTCTGTTTCACCGTGGGGATAAGGACACTGGCAGCAGAGGTCCTGGGAAGTTCTCCTTGGCTTGAGCCCTCCCAGAGTCTGCCATTAACCCCACCAAAGAGCACCGGTAGGCTCCAGTATTGGGTTGCCTCAGGCAAAACAACCAACAGGGAGGGAACCCAGCCCCACCCATCAACAGTCAAGTGGATTAAGGTTTTACTGAGCTCTGATCGCCACAGCAACAGGGAGGGAACCCAGCCCCACCCATCAACAGTCAAGTGGATTAAGGTTTTACTGAGCTCTGACCGCCACAGCAACAGTCAGCTCTACCCACCACGAGAGCCTCCCATCAAGCCTCTTAGATAGCCTCAAACACCAGAGGGCAGACAACAGAAGCAAGAAAAACTACAATCCTGCAGCCTGTGGACCAAAAACCACAGTTACAGAAAGAAAGAGAAGATGAAAAGGCAGAGGGCTATGTACCAGATGAAGGAACAAGAAAAAACCCCAGAAAAACAACTAAATGAAGTGGAGATAGGCAACCTTCCAGAAAAAGAATTCAGAATAATGATAGTGAAGATGATCCAGGACCTCGGAATAAGAATGGAGGCAAAGATTGAGAAGATGCAAGAAATGATTAACAAAGACCTAGAAGAATTAAAGAACAAACAAACAGAGATGACCAATACAATAACTGAAATGAAAACTACACTAGAAGGAATCAATAGCAGAATAACTGAGGCAGAAGAACGGATAAGTGACCTGGAAGACAGAATGGTGGAATTCACTGCTGCAGAACAGACTAAAGAAAAAAGAATGAAAAGAAATGAAGACAGCATAAGAGACCTCTGGGACAACATTAAACGCAACAACATTCACATTATAGGGGTCCCAGAAGGAGAAGAGAGAGAGAAAGGACCAGAGAAAATATTTGAAGAGATTATAGTCGAAAACTTCCCTAACATGGGAAAGGAAATAGCCACCCAAGTCCAGGAAGCGCAGAGAGTCCCATACAGAATAAACCCAAGGAGAAACATGCCGAGACACATAGTAATCAAAGTGGCAAAAATTAAAGACAAAGAAAAATTACTGAAAGCAGCAAGGGAAAAACGACAAATAACATACAAGGGAACTCCCATAAGGTTAACAGCTGATTTCTCAGCAGAAACTCTGCAAGCCAGAAGGGAGTGGCATGAAATACTTAAAGTGATGAAAGGGAAGAACCTACAACCAAGATTACTCTACCCAGCAAGGATCTCATTTAGATTTGATGGAGAAATCAAAAGCTTTACAGACAAGCAAAAGCTAAGAGAATTCAGCACCACCAAACCAGCTTTACAACAAATGCTAAAGGAACTTCTCTAAGTGGGAAACACAAGAGAAGAAAAGGACCTACAAAAACAAACCCAAGACAATTAAGAAAATGGTCATAGGAACATACATATCGATAATTACCTTAAACGTGAATGGATTAAATGCCCCAACCAAAAGACATAGACTGGCTGAATGGATACAAAAACAAGACCCATATATATGCTGTCTACAAGAGACCCACTTCAGACCTAGGGACACATACAGACTGAAAGTGAGGGGATGGAAAAAGATATTCCATGCAAATGGAAATCAAAAGAAAGCTGGAGTAGCTATACTCATATCAGATAAAATAGACTTTAAAATAAAGAATGTTACAAGAGACAAGGAAGGACACTACATAATGATCCAGGGATCAATCCAAGAAGAAGATATAACAATTATAAATATATATGCACCCAACATAGGAGCACCTCAATACATAAGGCAACTGCTAACAGCTATAAAAGAGGAAATCGACAGTAACACAATAATAGTGGGGGACTTTAACACCTCACTTACACCAATGGACAGATCATCCAAAATGAAAATAAATAAGGAAACAGAAGCTTTAAATGACACAATAGACCAGATAGATTTAATTGATATATATAGGACATTCCATCCAAAAACGGCAGATTACACGTTCTTCTCAAGTGCGCACGGAACATTCTCCAGGATAGATCACATCTTGGGTCACAAATCAAGCCTCAGTAAATTTAAGAAAATTGAAATCATATCAAGCATCTTTTCTGACCACAACGCTATGAGATTAGAAATGAATTACAGGGAAAAAAACGTAAAAAAGACAAACACATGGAGGCTAAACAATACGTTATTAAATAACCAAGAGATCACTGAAGAAATCAAACAGGAAATAAAAAAATACCTAGAGACAAATGACAATGAAAACACGACGACCCAAAACCTATGGGATGCAGCAAAAGCGGTTCTAAGAGGGAAGTTTATAGCTATACAAGCCTACCTAAAGAAACAAGAAAAATCTCAAGTAAACAATCTAACATTACACCTAAAGAAACTAGAGAAAGAAGAACAAACAAAATCCAAAGTTAGCAGAAGGAAAGAAATCATAAAGATCAGAGCAGAAATAAATGAAATAGAAACAAAGAAAACAATAGCAAAGATCAATAAAACTAAAAGTTGGTTCTTTGAGAAGATAAACAAAATTGATAAGCCATTAGCCAGACTCATCAAGAAAAAGAGGGAGAGGACTCAAATCAATAAAATCAGAAATGAAAAAGGAGAAGTTACAACAGACACCGCAGAAATACAAAACATCCTAAGAGACTACTACAAGCAACTTTATGCCAATAAAATGGACAACCTGGAAGAAATGGACAAATTCTTAGAAAGGTATAACCTTCCAAGACTGAACCAGGAAGAAACAGAAAATATCAACAGACCAATCACAAGTAATGAAATTGAAACTGTGATTAAAAATCTTCCAACAAACAAAAGTCCAGGACCAGATGGCTTCACAGGTGAATTCTATCAAACATTTAGAGAAGAGCTAACACCCATCCTTCTCAAACTCTTCCAAAAAATTGCAGAGGAAGGAACTCTCCCAAACTCATTCTATGAGGCCACCATCACCCTGATACCAAAACCAGACAAAGACACTACAAAAAAAGAAAATTACAGACCAATATCACTGATGAATATAGATGCAAAAATCCTCAACAAAATACTAGCAAACAGAATCCAACAACACATTAAAAGGATCATACACCACGATCAAGTGGGATTTATCCCAGGGATGCAAGGATTCTTCAATATACGCAAATCAATCAATGTGATACACCATATTAACAAATTGAAGAAGAAAAACCATATGATCATCTCAATAGATGCAGAAAAAGCTTTTGACAAAATTCAACACCCATTTCTGATAAAAACTCTCCAGAAAGTGGGCATAGAGGGAACCTACCTCAACATAATAAAGGCCATATATGACAAACCCACAGCAAACATCATTCTCAATGGTGAAAAACTGAAAGCATTTCCTCTAAGATCAGGAACGAGACAAGGATGTCCACTCTCACCACTATTATTCAACATAGTTCTGGAAGTCCTAGCCACGGCAATCAGAGAAGAAAAAGAAATAAAAGGAATACAAATTGGAAAAGAAGAAGTAAAACTGTCACTGTTTGCGGATGACATGATACTATACATAGAGAATCCTAAAACTGCCACCAGAAAACTGCTAGAGCTGATTAATGAATATGGTAAAGTTGCAGGTTACAAAATTAATGCACAGAAATCTCTTGCATTCCTATACACTAATGATGAAAAATCTGAAAGAGAAATTATGGAAACACTCCCATTTACCATTGCAACAAAAAGAATAAAATACCTAGGAATAAACCTACCTAGGGAGACAAAAGACCTGTATGCAGAAAACTATAAGACACTGATGAAAGAAATTAAAGATGATACCAACAGATGGAGAGATATACCATGTTCTTGGATTGGAAGAATCAACATTGTGAAAATGAGTATACTACCCAAAGCAATCTACAGATTCAATGCAATCCCTATCAAATTACCAATGGCATTTTTTACGGAGCTAGAACAAATCATCTTAAAATTTGTATGGAGACACAAAAGACCCCGAATAGCCAAAGCAGTCTTGAGGCAAAAAAATGGAGCTGGAGGAATCAGACTCCCTGACTTCAGACTATACTACAAAGCTACAGTAATCAAGACAATATGGTACTGGCACAAAAACAGAAACATAGATCAATGGAACAAGATAGAAAGCCCAGAGATTAACCCACGCACCTATGGTCAACTAATCTATGACAAAGGAGGCAAAGATATACAATGGAGAAAAGACAGTCTCTTCAATAAGTGGTGCTGGGAAAACTGGACAGCCACATGTAAAAGAATGAAATTAGAATACTCCCTAACACCATACACAAAAATAAACTCAAAATGGATTAGAGACCTAAATATAAGACTGGCCACTATAAAACTCTTAGAGGAAAACATAGGAAGAACACTCTTTGACATAAATCACAGCAAGATCTTTTTCGATCCACCTCCTAGAGTAATGGAAATAAAAACAAAAATAAACAAGTGGGACCTAATGAAACTTCAAAGCTTTTGCACAGCAAAGGAAACCATAAACAAGACGAAAAGACAACCCTCAGAATGGGAGAAAATATTTGCAAATGAATCAACGGACAAAGGATTAATCTCCAAAATATATAAACAGCTCATTCAGCTCAATATCAAAGAAACAAACACCCCAATCCAAAAATGGGCAGAAGACCTAAATAGACATTTCTCCAAAGAAGACATACAGACAGCCACGAAGCACATGAAAAGATGCTCAACATCACTAATTATTAGAGAAATGCAAATCAAAACTACAATGAGGTATCACCTCACTCCTGTTAGAATGGGCATCATCAGAAAATCTACAAACAACAAATGCTGGAGAGGGTGTGGAGAAAAGGGAACCCTCTTGCACTGTTGGTGGGAATGTAAATTGATACAGCCACTATGGAGAACAATATGGAGGTTCCTTAAAAAACTAAAAATAGAATTACCATATGACCCAGCAATCCCACTACTGGGCATATACCCAGAGAAAACCGTAATTCAAAAAGACACGTGCACCCGAATGTTCATTGCAGCACTATTTACAATAGCCAGGTCATGGAAGCAACCTAAATGCCCATCAACAGACGAATGGATAAAGAAGTTGTGGTACATATATACAATGGAATATTACTCAGCCATAAAAAGGAACGAAATTGAGTCATTTGTTGAGAAGTGGATGGATCTAAAGACTGTCATACAGAGTGAAGTAAGTCAGAAAGAGAAAAACAAATATCGTATATTAATGCATGTATGTGGAACCTAGAAAAATGGTACAGATGAGCCAGTTTGCAGGGCAGAAGTTGAGACACAGATGTAGAGAATGGACATATGGACACCAAGGGGGGAAAACTGCGATGAGGTGGGGATGGTGGTGTGCTGTTTTGGGCGATTGGGATTGACATGTATACACTGATGTGTATAAAACTGATGCCTAATAAGAACCTGCAGTATAAAAAAACAAACAAAACAACTAATACTAAACTTTCATTGGGTTATTTTTATGGAAATATGTTAATATAAATGTTTCAGACATTACATGAAATTTCTAAAAATCTTATATGTGTATGGAAATATGTATGGAAATATGTTAATATAAATGTTTCAGACATTACATGAAATTTCTAAAAATCTTATATTTGTATTTGTATGGAAATATGTATGGAAATATGTTAATATAAATGTTTCAGACATTACATGAAATTTCTAAAAATCTTATATTTGTATTTGTATGGAAATATGTATGGAAATATGTTAATATAAATGTTTCAGACATTACATGAAATTTCTAAAAATCTTATATTTGTAGTTGTATGGAAATATGTATGGAAATATGTTAATATAAATGTTTCAGACATTACATGAAATTTCTAAAAATCTTATATTTGTATTTGTATGGAAATATGTATGGAAATATGTTAATATAAATGTTTCAGACATTACATGAAATTTCTAAAAATCTTATATTTGTATTTGTATGGAAATATGTATGGAAATATGTTAATATAAATGTTTCAGACATTACAGGAAACGTCTAAAAATCTTATATGTTCTGGTATAATGTTATAAGTAATAATCCTAGTTATTACTTTAAAATGTATATCTCAGAAATAACTAATTTTCTTGTCAACTGCGTTATTATGAACTTTCATCAAATCTTTAACCATGGTCATTTTTAAGTCTTTTGTCATTTACAGACAGTTCTGGGTGTACTCTGATGATTTTGCAAATATGTTCCTATAAAAGGGTTTCATCTTCAAGAAATTCATGGAAAAGACTCTGACAAGTACAGGTTTCTGGTAACTGACTGTACTGCTGAACTGAATGAATAAGCATTTTCAGAACTCTAATGAAAAACTGATGAACTCATAAAAGTGCTAACAAAAGATCAAGATGAAAAAAAGAAATTAATTACATGGGACTGAGTGAACTGATGAGGATGAGTATAATTTTTGTGACTTTCTGTCTGAATTAAAAAAAAAAAATCCCACAAGGACTCAGAGGAAAAGAATATACAAATCAATTTTCACTGCAAAGTAAAGGAGCTGTTACAGTGGAGGAATACTGGACTGAATGTCAATATTATGACATAGTATGAGTGTGTTTCATGTTTGGTAATTGCAATCATTGTTGCTTTTGTTGTGGTCATCCATGTACAATGCTTGGTGTCAGTCTATTTATCTCTTGTAAAAATAAAATACACTGTGTGTGTGTGGAAAAAAAACAAAAAAAAACAAAAAAAAACAAAAAAAACAAAAAACAAAAAAAAAAACATAATGGTACCAGTGGGGTTTCTCCTTACGGGTATGACCATTTCTGAGGATAACAAAATTGTAATTAAGACTCATAGTTTCGGGTTCTAAGAACCTGAGTTTGAACCCCAGATCCATCAATGAGAAGCCATGTGCATTTTCAACTTTAAAAATGTTTTTGGATGTCAGTTATCTCATCTCTAAAATGAGAATAATAATAGTGATTTCTTTACATAGTTGCATTGAGATAATTCATGTGAAGGAACAGTATTAGCACATGATAAATGCTAAATGAATGTTAGCTATGATGGTGGTGGTAATAATGCCGAATGCTCTAGAGGTG
The DNA here is from genome assembly GCF_949987535.1 of Balaenoptera acutorostrata. Taxonomy (NCBI): domain Eukaryota; kingdom Metazoa; phylum Chordata; class Mammalia; order Artiodactyla; family Balaenopteridae; genus Balaenoptera; species Balaenoptera acutorostrata. Next base: position 66,292,700 of record NC_080080.1, on the reverse strand, counting down.
CTTTTACACATTAACTGCACATGAATCACCTGGAGGAGGGGTAGTTAGAATGAATTCTGATTCAGTAAGGCTGGTGATGAGTGTGAGAGGCTGCCTAGCCAATACATTCCCAGGTTATGCCCATGCTGGTCCATGAACCACACTCTGAATAGCAAGGACCTTTTTCTCTTACTGTTGGCAATCTGGTCTGTTTTCTGATTCAATGTCAGCCATATGTGATACTGGAAATCTGTCATTCTTCCTTCACTTATTAGCTAGAATATCTCTATAAAGAGAAACTTTCCCTCATCTACTATTGGGTTATCCAAAGGTATAGTATGCATAGGAAAGGCCAGTATTCCAAATAAAGAGTTGATACTTGAGCATCGTTCAACAGTGACCAATAATGATATCTTTAAGAACTCATATATCTAAATGTACTTGAAATGCTTCAATCCGTTTGCAATTATTATCCTTATTTATCCTAACCCATTTTTGACCAGTGGGTAACTCTTTGAGTTGATTCCTGTGATCTTTGACGTGACTTTAGTCTTCTTTTATAGCTTCATTCCAATGTGTAGCATAATAAATTGATCCAGATTCATCACGTACATTTCTTTCCAAGACCTGGAAATCATTGAAATCTCCATTATCTTCCTGTTAGTGGGAAACTGTATTTAGAGGCTATAAGTTGGGCACCGAGAGTACTCACTGCTACTGGGTTGGTCATTATTTCTAGGTCTTTTCAGCAAACAAAGCTAGGAAAATTTTTGTTTTAAATAAAATTCATCATAAGTTTAGATGATACTTCCAATCCAAATTGAGGACTGGCAGGATTTTTATTTAATCTTTTTGATCTTAAGTCTGAATCTCCTTTACCCCATGCCCAGAATCTGAGTTCTAATGACATAGAATGATAGAATTAGAATATCAAATACTTCTCATTTGCTTTCTCCCATAATATACCCACAACAATTTCAAAATAACAAAAAATTTACTACCAACCATATGATTAATGAAAATAGTGTAAGATTTTTTCTTGTAGTTTCAAATTTTTTTCTTCCAAGATATGTCATATTAAAGATTATAACCAAATAACTGTGTTTTTTAGCCACTTTGAACTTCTGGGTGGTTGTGCTACCAACCAATTCATCCCATTTTATTTTTATTTTATGGATTTTTTAACTAAAATTTTTAGGATTAAAATATTAACATGGTCCAAGTCAAACCTATAATCTAGTTTCTGCCCCACCCTATTTCCTCCCTTGCCCAATATGCAACCACTCTTTTCATTTTATGTTTGCCTTCCTCTATTAATTTTCTATTTATGCCATAACAAATTACCACAGACATAGTGGCTTTAAAACAACACAGATTTGGTTTCTATAGTTACAGAGGTTAGAACACTGATAGCTTTCACAGGGCAAAAATCAATATGTCAGCAGGGCTGTGTGCCTTTCTTAAGGCTCTTTGGGAAAACCCATCTCCTTGCTTTTTGCAGCAAAGATGGCTTTTGGAGACCATCCACACGTACCTTGTCTAGTGGCCTCCTTCCTCCATCTTCAAAGTCATCCATCTTGCATCTCTCTGTTCATTAGTCACATCTCCCTTTAACTCCCCTCTTCTGCCTCGATCTTGATCCTTGGGATTACACTGGGCCTACCCGAAGAATCCAGGACAATCTCCCATCTGAATGTTCTTAATTTCACCACATCTGAAAAGTCCTTTTTGCCATGTAAGGTAACATACTTCAGGTTCAGGGGATTTGGCTTGACATAATTGGGGAAACCATTATTTGGCCTGTCACAGTTCCCCACTTTCTTAGATGAGTAGGTGCATACTACACACATTTTATCCATCTTGCTCTTTGCATTTGACAGTACATTCACTCCATAGTAGGGTATAGATCTATATCCCACTTCTTCACTCTTTACAGCTGCATAGCATTCTATTATGAGCATATACCTTGATGTATCTAACCAGCCTCCTATAAACATTCATTTGATTTTGTTTCTAATTTCTGCTATAACAAATATCCTACTAAAAAATGGCCCTGTGCATTTATGTTTTTGCATTCTGCCACTGTACCCATTGGATAGATTTCTAAAAGTGGGTTTGCTGAATCAAAGAGTAAAATAAGTATGTACTTTCTCTGGAGACTACAAGTTTCTTTCCAAATGGTTCTGTCATTTGCATTCACACCACAAATGTGTGAGAGCGCTATTACATTTGAATATATTGCCAAACTTTTGGATTTTTGTCAGTCTCAGCATACTTCTAATTTCCATTTCTCTTATATGAGTTATTCGTGTCTATTTTCATATGGCTAAGAAACAATTTAAATTTCATTTTCTTTGTGTTTTACGTTTGCATTTCCAACCTGTTTTTCTATAATATTTTCCATCTCCTCTTTCTCCCTTTTGGAAAACTCTTTATAAATTAGAATATCTCCTGTTCTGGGTTATAAGTTGCAAATATTTTTACAAGTTTGATTCTGTCTTTTTACTTTGCTTACTGTATGTCTTCCTAGTCAAGAATTTTTATTTTTATGTAATTAAATTTATCTATATTTTCCTTGATTACTTCTGGAATTTGAATCACTCCAAGGTATAAATGAATTCACCTTGTTTTTCTTTTTATATAGATAACTTTTTTCCTCTTTATTTTATTTTAATTTTATTATTTTTTTAACATCTTTATTGGAGTATAATTGCTTTACAATGGTGTGTTATTTTCTGCTTTATAACAAAGTGAATCAGCTATACATATACATACAACCCCATATCTCCTCCGTCTTGCATCTCCCTCCCAACCTCCCTTACCCACCCCTCTAGGTGGACACAAAGCAACAAGCTGATCTCCCTGTGCTATGTGGCTGCTTCCCACTAGCTATCTATTTTACATTTGGTAGTGTATATATGTCCATGCCACTCTCTCACTTCGTCTCAGCTTACCCTTCCCACTCCCCGTATCCTCAAGTCCATTCTCTAGTAGGTCTCCGTCTTTATTCCCGTCTTGCCCCTAGGTTCTTCATGACCATTTTTTTTGTTGTTTTTTAGAATATATATATGTGTTAGCATACAGTATTTGTTTTTCTCTGACTTACTTCACTCTGTATGACAGACACTAGTTCCATCCACTTCACTACAAGTAACTCAATTTCGTTTCTCTTTATGGCTGAGTAATATTCCATTGTATGTATGTGCCACATCTTCTTTATCCATTCATCCAATTATGGACACTTAGGTTGCTTCCATGTCCTGGCTATTGTACATAGAGATGCAATGAACATTGTGGTACATGACTCTTTTTGAATTATGGTTTTCTCAGGGTACATGCCCAGTACTGGGATTGCTGGGTCGTATGCTAGTTCTATTTTTAGTTTTTTAAGGAACCTCCATACAGTTCTCCATAGTGGCTGTATCAATTTACATTCCCGTCAACATTGCAAGAGGGTTCCCTTTCCTCCACACACTATCCAGCATTTATTGTTTCTAGATTTTTGATGATGGCCATTCTGACCAGTGTGAGATGATATCTCATTGTAGTTTGGATTTGCATTTCTCTAATGATTAATGATGTTGAGCATTCTTTCATGTATTTGTTGGCAATCTGAATATCTTCTTCGGAGAAATGTCTATTTAGGTCTTCTGCCCATTTTTGGATTGGGTTTTTTTTTTTTTTGATATTGAGCTGCATGAGCTGCTTGTAAATTTTGGAAATTAATCCTTTATCAGTTGCTTCATTTGCAAATATTTTCTCCCATTCTGAAGGTTGTCTTTTCGTCTTGTTAATGGTTTCCTTTACTGTGCAAAAGCTCTTACGTTTCATTAGGTCCCATTTGTTTATTTTTGTTTTTATTTCCATTTCTCTAGGAGGTGGGTCACAAAGGATCTTGCTGTGATTTATGTCATAGAATGTTCCGCCTATGTTTTCCTCTAAGAGTTTGATAGTGTCCGGCCTTACATTTAGGTCTTTAATCCATTTTGAGTTTATTTTTGTCTATGGTGTTAGGGAGTGTTCTAATTTCATTCTTTTACATGTAGCTCTCCAGTTTTCCCAGCACCACTTATTGAAGAGACAGTCTTTTCTCCATTGTATATTCTTACCTCCTTTATCAAAAATAAGGTGGCCATATGTGCGTGGGTTTATCTCTGGGCTTTCTAGCCTGTTCCATTGATCTATATTTCTGTTTTTGTCCCAATACCATACTGTCTTGATTACTGTAGCTTTGTAGTATAGTCTGAAGTCAGGGAGCCTGATTCCTCCAGCTCCATTTTTCGTTCTCAAGATTGCTTTGGCTATTCGGGGTCTTTTGTATTTCCATATAAATTGTGAAATTCTTTGTTCTATTTCTGTGAAAAATGCCAGTGGTAGTTTGATAGGGATTGCATTGAATCTGTAGATTGCTTTGGGTAGTATAGTCATTTTCACAATGCTGATTCTTCCAATCCAAGAACATGGTATATCTCTCTATCTGTTTGTATCATCTTTAATTTCTTTCATCAGTGTCTTATAATTTTCTGCATACAGGTCTTTTGTCTCCTTAGGTAGGTTTATTCCTAGATATTTTATTCTTTTTGTTGCAATGGTAAATGGGAGTGTTTTCTTAATTTCACTTTCAGATTTTTCATCATTAGTGTATAGAAATGCAAGAGATTTCTGTGCATTAATTTTGTACCCTGCTACTTTACCAATTCATTCATTAGCTCTAGTAGTTTTCTGGTAGCATCTTTAGGATTTCCTATGTATAGTATCATGTCATCTGCAAACAGTGACAGCTTTACTTCTTCTTTTCCAATTTGGATTCCTTTTATTTCTTTTTCTTCTGTAATTACTGTGGCTAAAACTTCCAAAACTATGTTGAATATAGTGGTGAGAGTGGGCAAACTTGTCTTGTTCCTGATCTTAGTGGAAATGGTTTGAGGACAACATTGAGGACAATGTTGGCTGTGGGTTTGTCATATATGGCCTGTATTATGTTGAGGAAAGTTCCCTCTATGCCTACTTTCTGGAGGGTTTTTATCACAAATGGGTGTTGAATTTTGGCAAAAGCTTTCTCTGCATCTATTGAGATGATCATATGGCTCTTCTCCTTCAATTTGTTAATATGGTGTATCACATTGATTGGTTTCCGTATACTGAAGAATCCCTGCATTCCTGGGATAAACCCCACTTGATCATGGTGTATGATCCTTTTCATGTGCTGTTGGATTCTGTTTGCTAGTATTCTCTTGAGGATTTTTGCATCTATGTTCATCAGTGATATTGGCCTGTAGTTTTCTTTCTTTGTGACATCTTTGTCTGGTTTTGGTATCAGGGTGATGTTGGTCTCATCAAATGAGTTTGGGAGTGTTCCTCCCTCTGCTATATTTTGGAAGAGTTTGAGAAGGATAGGTGTTAGCTCTTCTCTAAATGTTTGATAGAATTCGCCTGTGAAGCCATCTGGTCCTGGGCTTTTGTTTGTTGGAAGATTTTTAATCACAGTTTCAATTTCAGTGCTTGTGATTGGTCTGCTTATATTTTCTATTTCTTCCTGGTTCAGTCTCGGAAGGTTGTGCATTTCTAAGAATTTGTCCATTCCTTCCAGGTTGTCCATTTTATTGGCATATAGTTGCTTGTAGTAATCTCTCATGATCCTTTGTATTTCTGTAGTGTCAGTTGTTACTTCTCCTTTTTCATTTCTAATTCTATTGATTTGTGTCTTCTCCCTCTTTTTCTTGATGAGTCTGGCTAATGGTTTATCAGTTTTGTTTATCTTCTCAAAGAATCAGCTTTTAGTTTTATTGATCTTTGCTATCATTTCCTTCATTTCTTTTTCATTTATTTCTGATCTGATCTTTATGATTTCTTTCCTTCTGCTAATTTTGGGGGTTTTTTGTTCTTCTTTCTCTAATTCCTTTAGGTGTAAGGTTAGGTTGTTTGTTTGAGATGTTTCTTGTTTCTTAAGGTAGGATTATATTGCTATAAACTTCCCTCTTAGAACAGCTTTTGCTGCATCCCATAGGTTTTGGGTCATCGTGTTTTTATTGTCATTTGTTTCTAGGTATTTTTTGATTTCCTCTTTGATTTCTTCATTGATCTCTTGGCTATTAAGTAGTGTATTGTTTAGCCTCCATGTGTTTGTATTTTTTCAGATTTTTTCCTGTAATTGATATCTAGTCTCATAGCATTGTGGTCGGAAAGGATACTTGATACGATTTCAATTTTCTTAAATTTACCAGGGCTTGATTTGTGACCCAAGATATGGTCTATCCTGGAGAATGTTCCATGAGCACCTGAGAAGAAAGTGTATTCTGTTGTTTTTGGATGGAATGTCCTACAAATATCAATTAAGTCCATCTTGTTTAATGTATCATTTAAAGCTTGTGTTTCCTTATTTATTTTCATTTTGGATGATCTGTCCACTGGTGAAAGTGGGGTGTTAAAGTCCCCTACTATGATTGTGTTACTGTCGATTTCCCCTTTTGTGGCTGTTAGTATTTGCCTTATGTACTGAGGTGCTCCTATGTTGGGTGCATAAATATTTACCATTGTTATATCTTCTTCTTGGATTGCTCCCTTGATCATTATGTAGTGTCCTTATTTGTCTCCTGTAATCGTCTTTGTTTTACAGTCTATTTTGTCTCATATGAGAATTGCTACTCCAGCTTTCTTTTGATATCAATTTGCATGGAATATCTTTTTCCATCCCCTCACTTTCAGTCTGTATGTGTCCCTAGGTCTGAAGTGGGTCTCTTGTAGACAGCATATATACGGGTTTTGTTTTTGTATGCATTCAGCCTGTCTATGTCTTTTGGTTGGAGCATTTAATCCATTTACATTTAAGGTAATTATCGATATGTATGTTCCTATTACCATTTTCTTAGTTGTTTTGTGGTTGTTATTGTAGGTCTTTTCCTTCTCTTGTGTTTCCTGCCTAGAGAAGTTCCTTTAGCATTTGTTGTAAAGCTGGTTTGGTGGTGCTGAATTCTCTTAGCTTTTGCTTGTCTGTAAAGCTTTTAATTTCTCTGTCGAATCTGAATGAGATCCTTGCTGGGTAGAGTAATCTTGGTTGTAGGTTTTTCCCCTTCATCACTTTAAATATGTCCTGCCACTCCCTTCTGGTTTGCAGAGTTTCTGCTGAAAGATCAGCTGTTAACCTTATGGGGATTCCCTTGTGCGTTACTTGTTGTTTTTCCCTTGCTGCTTTTAATATTTTTTCTTTATATTTAATCTTTGCTAGTTTGATTAATACGTGTCTTGGCATGTTTCTCCTTGGATTTTATCCTGTATGGGACTCCCTGTGCTTCCTGGACTTGATTAACTATTTCCTTTCCCATATTAGGGAAGTTTTCAACTATAATCTCTTCAAATATTTTCTCAGTCCCTTTTTCTCTTCTTCTTCTGGGACCCCTATAATTCCAATGTTGTTGCATTTAATGTTGTCCCAGAGGTCTCTGAGACTGTCCTCAATTCTTTTCAATTTTTTTTCTTTATTCTGCTCTGCAGTAGTTATTTCCACTATTTTATCTTGCAGGTCACTTATCCGTTCTTCTGCCTCCATTATTCTGCTATTGATTCCTTCTAGAGAATTTTTAATTTCATTTATTGTGTTGTTCATCACTGTTTGTTTGCTCTTTAGTTCTTCTAGGTTCTTGTTAAACGTTTCTTGTATTTTCTCCATTCTATTTCCAAGATTTTGCAACATCTTTACTCTCATTATTCTGAATTCTTTTTCAGGTAGACGGCCTATTTCCTCTTCATTTGTTAGGTCTGGTGGGTTTTTACCTTGCTCCTTCATCTGCTGTGTGTTTCTCTGTCTTCTCATTTTGCTCAACTTACTGTGTTTGGGGTCTCCTTTTCACATGATGCAGGTTCGTAGTTCCCGTTGTTTTTGGTGTCTGCCTCCAGTGGCTAAGGTTGGTTCAGTGGGTTGTGTGGGCTTCCTGGTGGAGGGGACTGGTGCCTGTGTTCTTGTGGATGAGGCTGGATCTTTTCTTTCTGGTGGGCAGGTCCACGTCTGGTGGTGTGTTTTGGGGTGTCTGTGGCCTTATTATGATTTTAGGCAGCCTCTCTGCTAATGGGTGGGGTTGTGTTCCTGTCTTGCTAGTTGTTTGGCATAGGGTGTCCAGCACTGTAGCTTGCTGGTCGCTGAGTGGAGCTGGATCTTGGTGTTGAGATGGACATCTCTGGGAGATTTTTGCTGTTTGATATTACATGGATCTGGGAGGTCTCTTGTGGACCAATGTCCTGGAATTGGGACTCCACCTCAGAGGCACAGCTCTGACACCTGGCTGGAGCACCAAGAGCCTCTCATCCACACGGGTCAGAATAAAGGGGAGAAAAAGAAAGAAAGAAAGAGAGATGAAGATAAAGTAAAATAAAATAAAATAAATAGTTTTTTAAATAAAAAATAAAAAATAATTATTAAAAAAATTTTTTAAAGTAATAAATAAAAAAGAAAGAAAGAAAGAAGAGAGCAACCAAACCAAAAAACCAATTCACCAATGATAACAAGCACTAAAAAGTTTACTAAAAAAAAAAAAAAAAAAAAAGGACAGACAGAACCCTAGGACAAATGGTAAAAGCAAAGCTATACAGACAAATCACACACAGAAGCATACACATACACACTCACAAAAAGAGAAACAGGGAAATATATATATATATCGTTGCTGCCAAAGTCCACCTCCTCGATTTGGGATGATTCGTTGTCTGTTCAGGTATTCCACAGATGCAGGATATATCAAGTTGACTGTGGAGATTTAATCCGCTGCTCCTGAGGCTGCTGGAAGAGATTTTCCTTTCTTTTCTTTGTTCACACAGCTCCCGGGGTTCAGCTTTGGATTTGGATCCGCCTCTGTGTGTAGGTCGCCTGATGGCGTCTGTTCTTTGCTCAGACAGGATGGAGTTAAAGGAGCAGCTGATTCGGGGGCTCTGGCTCCCTCAGGCTGGGGGGAGGGAGGGGTACGGATGCGGGGTGAGCCTGCAGCGTCAGAGGCCAGCGTGACATTGCACCAGCCTGAGGCGCGCCGTGCGTTCTCCTGGGGAAGTTGTCCCTGGATCACGGGACCCTGGCAGTGGCGGGCTGCACAGCCTCCCGTGAGGGGAGGTGTGGATAGTGACCTGTGCTTGCACACAGGCTTCTTGGTGGCTGCAGCAGCAGCCTTAGCGTCTCATGTCCGTCTCTGGGGTCCGCGCTGATAGCCGCGGCTCGTGCCCATCTCTGGAGCTCCTTTAAGTGGTGCTCCGAATCCCCTCTCCTCACGCAACAGGAAACAAAGAGGGAAGAAAAAGTCTCTTGCCTCTTCAGCAGCTCCAGACTTTTTCCCGGACTCTCTCCCATCTAGCCGTGGCGCACTAGCCCCCTTCAGGCTGTGTTCATGCCGCCAACCCCAGTCCTCTCCCTGCGATCCGACCGAAGCCCGAGCCTCAGCTCCCAGCCCCCGCCTGCCCCGGCGGGTGAGCAGACAAGCCTCTCGGGCTGGTGAGTGCTGGTCGGCACTGATCCTCTGTGTGGGAATCTCTCCACTTTGCCCTCTGCACCCCTGTGGCTGCGCTCTCCTCCGTGGCTCCGAAGCTTCCCCCTCCTCCACCCGCAGTCTCTGCCCGTGAAGGGGCTTCCTAGTGTATGGAAACCTTTCCTCCTTCACAGCTCCCTCCCACTGGTGCAGGTCCCGTCCCTATTCTTTTGTCTCTGTTTTTTCTTTTTCTTTTGCCCTAGCCAGGTACGTGGGGAGTTTCTTGCCTTTTGGGAGGTCTGAGGTCTTCTGCCAGCGTTCAGTAGGTGTTCTGTAGGAGTTGTTCCACATGTAGATGTATTTCTGATGTATTTGTGAGGAGGCAGTTGATCTCCATGTCTTACTCTTCCACCATCTTGAAGCTCCTCTTACACCTTGTTTTTCTTCTAATACTTTTATAATTTAATTTTTACATTTAAATACCTGAAACATTTGGAATTTATCCTACTGTAGAGTGTGAGAAATGGATTCACATTCACTTTTCCATATGCTATCCTGTTACTTCATTTGGAAGTTCTTTACCTTCTCTGTGCCTCAGTTTTCTCAACTATAAAATCAGCTGATAACTAATATCCAGCCTCATTAGACAAAGTAACATCTTGCAAGAAGTATAGATTTACGTATCATCAGTGTAATCAGCTGCCACTGCATTGTGATTTTGGAATTCCTTGAATTCCAAAATGCTAAAATATGACTTACCTCAGAATTTGAATGAGATAATGCATATGTAACACTCAGCATGATGCCTAGCACATGGTAAAAGCTTAATAAATGTTATCTATGATGATAATGATGACATAGAAGATAATTCAGTGGTTCTAGCTCCTTATTCTTGTCCAAGGTCAAGTCACCCTTGACATTTATTATAACCTTAACCTTTTACTCTGGTGGCATGCTGTGTTTTGGTCTTATTTTTAAGATGCAGTATCTAGTCCTTTTGCCTGATTTGCTTACCTGGACACTCTTCCTTGATCCCCGTTCTAGCCCCTGGCTGAGTTTCCTACCTTCCCCCTAGGACAAGAGCCCTCCCTTTCTGTTTCCAGTCCCTTTCTGTGAATTCATCAACTTCATGAACTGACTCGGCTGATGCTATCATCTGGATTTCTGAAACCGACTTCCCCTCATCATCTTTTTGGGATTCTGTCTAATTTTGGGGGGAAATCCAAATAATATGTGTGAAAACTGCTGACTCTTGCTCACCTGGAATCAGCTGCCCTTCCCTTAGAAGCCAGGTTTTGCTTGCCAAACTCCTCTTTGATGAACATGTAGCTGATTCAGAATCTATCTTCTCTCCTCCCATCCTGGGCAGGGGTGTTAGGTGTGTTGAAATGGCTTAGCCAGTTACCAGGCATGTGGTTAGAATAGGGACTGTGTTCCAACAAGGCAGAGCCTAAGATGGGGGAGATTATACTTTGGGTAAAGGATCCTTACCGCTTATCTGGAACCAAAGGGTTAAGACAAACTAAGCCCTGTAGAAGAAAACAAAAGCTAAGACAGAGGGCTACAAAGTGAAGAGTTCAAAGTTTGCAAAAGATGTGATTGTTTCTAACATCCAACTGTATGATATATGGCTGCATCCTGCTGGCTCGAAGGGCCAGATAGAGAGGACAGTCATTTTCCTTAATGTTCATCTTACCTGATGATTAGGGTTGGTTAAAAGCACATTCCTCACCCATACGTCCTCCATGTTATGTGGAATGCCTGATTTTGTCACAAGACAGGACAGTGTGTTTCAGCTGATAACTAATATCCAGCTTCATTAGACAAAGTAATGTCTTGCAAGAAGTATAGATTTATGTATCATCAGAGTAATCAGCTGCCACTGCATTGTGATTTTGGAATTCCTTGAAGACTTCCTTACTGAAAACATCCCCTCCTTACACAGCTCTTTTCCAGATACTTAACTGTCCCATGTCTATTTGCAGTGTATACCATCTACTTGAATGATGATACCTCCATCTCTACCCTTCCCCACTTTCACTGTCTTGATAGCTGCCAGAACAACACTGAAGATCTTGAAGATATAATTAATCCAGTCTCCTAACTTAAACCCCAATGAATGGTTCTCCTCTGCTTTCAGAATTCTTTGACCTGATGTTTCAGAAATACATTTATGCTCAATGCTCAGATGAAGTGCCACATTTATTTATTTTTAAAATCAACCCACACCAATCTCAGCCCCCACTGACAAGGTTGTTGAGAAATCCAGTGTCTGTAATTTTTCATACTTCGTGGTTCATGCCTCCCACTTTGCACTGTAATAAGATTCTAGGACTTAAACAGTTGAGGCCACATGGAGGAAGAAGCCTCTGAACACCAGTCTTCCTGGTCATGCTGAAGACACTCATTGTCTAGGTCTGCATGGTCCATTCAAGGACTGGTACTCCTCTGGCTCCATATTAAGCTTGGCCTCCAGCGCATCTGATGAGGCCTTGGAGCATGGACCCAGCCTCAACCTGGACTTATACAGTAGTCCACAGGAAGTCTGACCTGTCTGCAAATGACCTGGCGATAAGACCCTACACCTTTTCGTATGCCTTGTTTCTGGAAAGTCCACAGATCCCGTTTACCCTGAAGTCATGAAGTCAAGAGCTGGTGTGTGTGTGTGTGTGTGTATGTGTGTGTGTGTTTCTGTGTATCCTCAGGACTGCCCACCTCATCTGAATGCCAAGTCTAGTAATATGTTCCCATAGGTCAGAGCCCCAGAATCAACAGCACAACACCTAACTGCCCATTCTTTAAAGAGAGGGGAGCAAACTACCCTTTCATATTTTATGAGAGTTTATTCTAGCAAAAAACAAAAGTAATTAAAACACAAGCACAGGATTTTCCTATACTCAATTATTAATTGATACTTTATCTAACCTAACTGATTAGAAGATACATCTGATTAGAAGATGTATTAGAAGATATATCACTGATTAGAAGACACATCACTACTTTATGTACTACTATGAAAGAAAAAATGCCAATTAAACTGTGGCTTAATGCTTTTTTATCACTCAGAATTCTTAATTTGTATTTATTGAAAGAATGTTTTCAGATTTACTTGTTTCTCTAATGTCAAATGTAAGCCCTTACTCTGTTTCTGTGACTTTCTGCATAAACAATAATCCATTTTGCTTCAAAACTGAATTATGTGTACTTTTTAAAAGAAATGTGAATGGCATTAACCCAACATGTTGCACTTTAACTCAACTGAAACCTGGAGCAGCTATGACCGAGCTTGTATACATGCCAGCAATCACAACAACATCCCAAATGACAGTGACTGCAAGACACCATAATGTGAAAGAGGCATCCCAATCTCAGGAATGTTAAAATGTGAAAGCATGTGCATCTGAGAATTCTTGGAATACAATACATCTCTTTGTGTACCTATATATCTGCGTGTCTACCTCTACAGCATAACTTTTACCATCCACTTCCTCGCATCCTGTATTCCAGCCACGCCAATCCACTGACAGTACTCTGCATATTACAAGCTATTTTACGCCTCGTGCCTTTCCACCTACAGTGCCCACTTTCTGGAAGTCCCTCGTCCTTCCTCCTCTTGGCTGTAAGCTCAACTCTCACTCATCTGTCAAACCAGAGCTCACATGTTTCTTCACTTGAGAAAACTTCTCTTCCCCACAAGCAGAGCTCCCTCCCTCATGCCCCCCTTGAACATTGTACCCATTTCTATTCCTGCACTAACACAGAGGTTGGGAATTTCCTTTGCTCCACTAGAACTCCTGAAGAGCAGGAGTTGTGTTGTTTACATTTTGATTCCCTGATGCTTTGCACGGTATTAATATATGATAGGCACTAAAAAGATCTTCAGTAAATGATTGGATAGTTCCTCAGACAGTCATCCTTCAAACAGAGGGGTGGTTTCTCCAGAATGGGTTGTCAAGGACAGTAGGACAGAGGAGGATCCTGTGTAACAAGAGTGGGTAGAATCATGAGGTTAAAGATAGATCTACAGACAAATATGTCAACTAGTACAAGATAGTCACGAGCCAATAGCATGTTCTTAGGTCTGATTTCAGCAAAACTGCTTTTAATAGTGAAGCAATTACCATTCTGGGCATACCTAGAGGCCGGGGTTAGGAAAAGAAAGAGGTTACAGTGTTTGGTGAAATCTTAACAGTTAAGATTTTCTGTTAAGCACAGAGTGTTCATAATTCTGATTTTCATGCATAGTTTAATATCAGCTTCATTAATTTTATCAGGCTATTTTTCTTGACCTCCCACTTGTTGTAAAAGAATTCTAAATGAACCACGTAGTTTTACATCCAAAGAAATGATGTTCTTTCAGATGTAAGGCATATGTTTCAATGTTACTTTGCTGTTAAAAAAAGTAATATCAAAAAGACTTAAACAATATAAATGTGAAAGATCCCCAGTTTATAATAAATATCCTGCATGCTATTATGAAGATCAACTGACAGACCAGTATTTATTTAAAATGGCTATTGACTGTGTTTTATCCTCTTTTGAAGGATCCAAGATACTCATAATATCTGCTAAGTGTGGGTGTCTTTTAAATAGAAATTGCATAGTATAGACCTCATCCAAAGTAGCTGTTTGGATGAGATAAATTGAGTACAGAAGAGTTTACATTTCTGAGCTGTTCTGATCTGTTGTGTATACTAAATATGACAAGCTTAAGTAGATCCAAAGTGGATAATATTTTTAATCTTCTGGCTATTTAACTAGTAACTTTACAGTCTGTGTTTTAGTTTCAAGCAGAAAATTATATACAACATAGATGTACTTTATATTTATCACCAAAAAATCACATACACTACGCCACCTCATTATATTTAGTATATGGGGAAAAAATTGAGGAAATAATTTTTTGAGTACAGTTGGTAAGTACTTGTGTGCCAAGGATGAGTTAATGTATATTTATACAACCATTTTCTTGTTATGGTTTCTTTTTTTTTTTTTTTTTAATTTTTTTTTTTTTTTTTTTTTAATTTTTTTTATTTATGGCTGTGTTGGGTCTTCGTTTCTGTGCGAGGGCTTTCTCCAGTTGTGGCAAGCAGGGGCCACTCTTCATCGCGTTGCGCGGGCCTCTCGCTATCGCGGCCTCTCTTGTTGCGGAGCACAGGCTCCAGACGCGCAGGCTCAGCAATTGTGGCTCATGGGCCCAGCCGCTCCGCGGCATGTGGGATCTTCCCAGACCAGGGCTCGAACCCGTGTCCCCTGCATCGGCAGGCGGATTCTCAACCACTGCGCCACCAGGGAAGCCCATTGTTATGGTTTCTTAATTTTAGGGGTGGTTAATTATATAGATAATTGTCTATATCTATAAAATGATTTATAAATGAGCAATAAACATTTCATCTGTCTCCTATTCTGTTATAGGTATAGTTGAGTTGAATTTAAGAGAAGTCAATTTAATATATATGTGATACCTAGGAAATGGGAGAAATATGCTGTGATTTACTAGCTTTTAAACATTGTGTACCAATTACACAAAAAATCAGTTAATACAGGGTTGTTGATATTGAAAATCTGTTTAGAGCCCTCATGTAGAAATGTCACTTACAAATGAAAATATGAACATAAATCTCAGATTTTGTAATTTAAAAATGCAATTAATATGGTAGTTCTATTTCTAGTTTTTTGAGAAACCTCCATACTGTTTTCCACAATGGCTGCTCCTCCAATTTACATTCCCACCAACAGTGTACAAGGGTTCCGTTTTCTCCATATCCTTGCATCATTTGTTATTTGTGTTCTTTTTGTTGATAGCCATTCTGACAGGTGTGAGGCGATATCTCACTGTGGTTTTGATCTGCATTTCCCTGATGATTAGCGATGCTGAGCATCTTTTCATGTGCCTGTTGGCTATCTGCATTTCCTCTCTGGAAAAATGTCTATTTAGTTCTTCTGCCCATTTTTTAATCGTTGTGTTTGTTTTTTTGACGTTGAGTTGTATGAGCTGTTTATATATGCTGGATATTAATCTCTTATCAGTCATATCATTTACAAATATTTTCTCCCATTCAGTAGGTTATCTTTTCATTTTGCTTATGGTTTCCTTTACTGTGCAAAAGCTTTTAAGTTTAATTAGGTCCCATTTGTTTATTTTTGCTTTTATTTCCTTTACTTTAGGAGACAGATCCAAAAAAAATATTGCTGTGATTCATGTCAAAGAGTGTTCTGCCTATGTTTTCCTCAAGGAGTTTTATAATATCCGGTCTTACATTTAGGTCTTTAATCCATTTTGAGTTTATTTTTGTATATGGTGTTAGGGAATGTTCTAATTTCATTCTTTCACATGTAGCTATCCAGTTTTCCCAGCATGACTTGTTAAAGAGACTGCCTTTCTCCATTGTATATTCTTGCTTCCTTTGTCAAAGATTAATTGACCATAAGTGTGTGGGTTTATTTCTGGGCTCTGTATCCTGTTCCATTGATTTATGTGTCTGTTTTTGTGCTAGTACCATACTGTTTGGATTTCTGTAGCTTGGTAGTACAGTCTGAAGTCAGGGAGCGTGATTCCTCCAGCTCCTTTTTTCTTTCTCAAGATTGCTTTGGCTATTTGGGTTCTTTTTTGTTTCCATATAGATTTTAGAATTATTTGCTTTAGTTCTGTGGAAAATGCCATTGGTATTTTGATACGTATTGCATTAACTCTGTAGATTGCCTTGGGTAGTATGGTTGTTTTAACCATATGACCCAGAAATTCCACTCCTGGGTATATATTCAAAAAAAACAAAAAGATACATACACCCCAATGTTCCTAGCAGCATTACTTTAATTGCCAAGATATGGAAGCAACCCAAGTGTCAAGCAATAGATGAATGGATAAAGAAGATGTGAGATATAGATAGATAGATAGATATAGATAGATAGATAGATAGATAGATATAGATAGATAGATAGATAGATCGATCTCCAAATACACACAATGGAATACTACTCAGCCATTAAAAAAAAGAATGAAATTTTGCCATTTGCAGCGATATGGATGGACTTGGAGGGCATTTTGCTAAGTGAAATAAGTCAGACAGATGAAGACAAATACTGTATTATATTACTTATATGGCGAATCTAAAAAATACAACAAGCTAGTGAATGTAACAGAAAAGAAGCAGACTCACAGATATAGAAAACAAACTAGTGGTTACCAGTGGGGAGGGGGGAGATGCAATATAGGGGTAGGGGAGTGGGAGGTACAAACTATTGGGTATAAGATAGACTAGAAGGATGTTCTGTACAATATGGGGAATATAGACAATACTTTTTAATAACTGTAAATGGAGTGTAACAATTAAAAATTGTATAAAAAAATAAAGTTAAAAAACGATAATTCTACTTAATACCAGGTATTAATTCAGGACACAGATAACTCAAACAGGAAACACATGTAGATGATGAACATATCCTTAAATTATTGATAATTTTATTATATCTTTTTTTAACATGTTTATTGAAGTATAATTGCTTTACAATGGTGTGTTAGTTTCTGCTGTATAACAAAGTGAATCAGCTATATGTATACAAATATCCCCATATCCCATCCCTCTTGCGTCTCCCTCCCACCCTCACTATCCCACCTTTCTAGGTGGTCACAAAGCACCGAGCTGATCTCCCTGTGCTATGTGGCTGCTTCCCACTAGCTATCTATTTTACATTTGGTAGTGTATATATGTCAGTGCCACTCTCTCACTTCGTCCCAGCTTAGCCTTCCCCCTCCCCATGTCCTCAAGTCCATTCTCTACGTCTGCATCTTTATTCCTGTCCTGTCCCTAGGTTCTTCAGAACCTTTTTTTTTTTTTTTTTAGATTCCATATATATGTGTTAGAATACAGTATTTGTTTTTCTCTTTCTGACTTACTTCACTCTGTATGACAGATTCTAGGTCCATCCACCTCACTACAAATAACTCAATTTCATTTCTTTTTATGGTTGAATAATATTCCATTGTATATATGTGCCATATCTTCTTTATCCATTCATCTGTCGATGGACACTTAGGTTGATTCCATGTCCTGGCTATTGTAAATAGTGCTGCAATGAACATTGTGGTACATGACTCCTTGAATTATGGTTTTCTCCGGATATATGCCCAGTAGTGGGATTGCTGGGTCGTATGGTAGTTCTATTTTTAGTTTTTTAAGACACCTCCATACTGTTCTCCATAGTGGCTGTATCAATTTACATTCCCACAAACAGTGCAAGAGGGATCTCTTTTCTCCACACCCTCTCCAGCATTTATTGTTTGTAGACTTTCTGATGATGGCCATTCTGACCAGTGTGAGATCATACCTCATTGTAGTTTTGATTTGCATTTCTCTAATAATTAGTGATGTTGAGCATCCTTTCATGTGTTTGTTGGCAATCTGTATATCTTCTTTGAAGAAATGTCTATTTAGGTCTTCTGCTCATTTTTGGATTGGGTTGTTTGTTTTTTTGAAATTGAGCTGCATGAGCTGCTTGTATATTTTGGAGATTAATCCTTTGTCAGTTTCTTCGTTTGCAAATATTTTCTCCCATTCTGAGGGTTGACTTTTCATCTTGTTTATGGTTTCCTTTGCTGTGCAAAAGCTTTTAAGTTTCATCAGGTCCCATTTGTTTATTTTTGTTTTTATTTCCCTTTCTCTAGGAGGTGGGTCAAAAAGAATCTTGCAGTGATTTATGTCATGAAGTGTTCTGCCTATGTTTTCTTCTAAGAGTTTTATAATGTCTGGCCTTACATTTAGGTCTTTAATCCATCTTGAATTTATTTTTGTGTATGGTGTTAGGGAGTGTTCTAATTTCATTCTTTTACATGTAGCTCTCCAGTTTTCCCAGCACCACTTATTGAAGAGGCTGTCTTTTGTCCATTGTATATTTTTGCCTCCTTTATCAAAGATAAGGTGACCATATGTGGGTGGGTTTATCTCTGGGCTTTCTATCCTGTTCCATTTATCTCTATTTCTGTTTTTGTGCCAATACCAATACTGTCTTGATTACTGTAGGTTTGTAGTATAGTCTTAAGTCAGGGAGCCTGATTCCTCCAGCTCCATTTTTCTTTCTCAAGATTGCTTTGGCTATTCGGGGTCTTTTGTGTTTCCATACAAATTGTGAAATTTTTTGTTCTAGTTCTATTATGATACCTTTATCTACATCCCTTTTAAAGTTAGTGGACACAAATTTTTATAGGAACTAATGTCTAATGCATCCTTTTAAGAAAAATACTTCTACCTAAAGAAGCTGGCAGTGAAATTACATGGCCTCATCTCTCCAGCCACAGGGTTGGTTATGTGGCTCAGGTTGGCTAACCAGACGCTTTTTTCCAAAGTACAATATTGTTATAGGTACAGTCTTATGACAAAGTCTGTCCACTCAAGTTATTCCATGGACATTTGAGCCAGTGAAAGAGAGAGCAAAAGTGTGAGAGAGAATATAGTTTGAACTCTGTGTCTAGCCTCTCTTGAAAAGTAACTGCATTGTTTTTTTAAAGATTTTTTTGATGTGGACCATTTTTAAAGTCTTTATTGAATTTTTACAATATTGCTTCTGTTTTACATTTTGGTTTTTTGGCTGCGAGGCATGTGGGATTTTAGCTCCCTGACCAGGGATCAAACCCGCACCCCCCTGCATTGGAAGGCAAAGTCTTAACCACTGGACTGCCAGGGAAGTCCCCTAACTGGATTTTTTAAGTTAAAGTAGGCAATATATTTCCCCACTCTTCTTATTCTTCTCTGTCAATCTGATAATTTATCATATATTGTTTCATTTTTTATTTCAAATTTTTTTCTTAAGCTATATTGAGTTTCATTTTAATTGAAATGTATCTGACCACTCTAATCATGTACACAAACCCATACATAAATATTGTGACAGATTAAAAATGGCCAAGAGTTCTTTGATATCCCTCCCTTTGAAAATAGGGGACTATATCCTATCCCCTTGAATCTAGGCTTAGAGCATGATAGAACTAATGCTTGCCAGTTTTGGACCTAGCCTTTAAGAAACTTGGCAGTTTCCACTTCCTTTTTCTTGGATCACTGACCTACATTTGAGAAGTCAGACCATTCAGTGTGTAAACTATGTGAAAGTCCAAGGTAATCACATGGAGAGGTCTTGAGGGAAGCAGGGAGTGAGAGAGACACAGAGACAGAGAAACTCCATCAGAGAAGAGAGACAGACAGAGGAACTCCTCCAGCCCCAGGTGTTCTAGCCCCAGCCATTCAAATCATCCCAGAAGAGATCCCAGATGTTGTGAAGTTGAGATAAACCCCTGAACCCCACCCAGATTAATGACCTACATAATATTGAAATAAAATAATGATAAATTGTTGTTTTAAGCCACTTGATTTTGAGTAGTTTGACAAGATGGAAAAAAAATTGATAACATGATTATTAAAGACATTTTTCTTGATTATATTCTTATTTTCCTAGTATTCTGTTCTTAGAAGACATTATTCATGCAAACAAACAAACAGAAAACCCACCTGGTCCATATTAATAATAAATCACTTATTAGCTTTTTGTTAGCTTTATTATCGTTCCTAAGTACTATAACTGAGAATAAAATTGCATTGTTGGCTGCTTCCAGTAGATATCACTCCTATCACCCCACCTTTTTTATTCCACTGCCAGGAAATACCCAGACTCTACACTTTTCTCTTTCCTCTCCATATATTTACAAAGTGGTACCATCTTCGTGAATATTTTGCATACCATTTAAAATTTTTGCAATATACTGTGATCATTCCCTTGCCTATAAACATTCTCATATAAATGAAAAACATTGATAAATAGCAGTTATGCAAAATGGAACTCATATTAGGGTCTAATAAATTTTTTGAACAATTAGGTATAAATGCAAAAGAGGATAGAGTGAAAAATAATTCAATGAAAAAGAACTAAGTAAGGCTGCAAGTTGAGGACAGTAATAGAGAGAACCACTTCAATACATCATTATTATCATCGCCATTATTCTTTTGTTATGTGTATATAAGTGTACACAAAAGAATGGAAAAGGGAGTTAATAACAATAAATACAATACATTACATATTCTATTATTTAATACTATATGTTAAAATGTAATTACACTGTCTTAGTCCATTTAGGCTGCTGTAACAAAATATCATAGTCTGCATGGCTTAAAAACAACAGAAATTTATTTCTCACAATTCTGAAGGCTAGGAAGTCCAAGATCAAGGCACAGGCAGATTCAGTGTCTAGAGAAGGCCCTTGCTGGTACATTGATGGCTTTCTTTTCACTCTAACTTCACATGGTGGAAGGGGTAAGGGATCTCTCTGGGACCTCTTTTATAAGGACACTAATCCCATTCATGAGGGCTCTGCTCTCATGACCTAATCAACTCTCAAAGGCCCATCTCCAAGCACCATTGCTTTGGGGATTAGAATTTTAACAAATGAACTTGGGGGGAGACAGAAACATTCAGTCCATAGGAAACACAAAAGGTTAAAATGTGCTCTGGCCCATGTACTAGGTGATATAGAAGGCTCCCATTTTTGATGGGGCACAGAACATAAAAGAGCACTGTAGCAGTTCCAGATTGTGGTACAATCAACTTTGATACTTGGGCCATATAATTTTGGCCCTACCTATGGTGTTGGAGGTGCCAGTGGTTGGAAAAGTTGCAGCATGGTGCTTTGGGCAAGCTCCAATGGGAGAATCACAACCTAAGCCCCTGGGTTTCAGAACAAGGCTCTGCCATCAGCAGCAAAGAATTACACAGTTCTTGGGCTTCCCTGGTGGCGCAGTGGTTGAGAATCTGCCTGCCAATGCAGGGGACATGGGTTCGAGCCCTGGTCTGGGAAGATCCCACATGCCGCGGAGCAACTAGGCCCGTGAGCCACAACTACTGAGCCTGCGCTCCCAACAAGAGAGGCCGCGATGGTGAGATGCCCGCGCACCACGATGAGGAGTGGCCCCCGCTTGCCACAACTAGAGAAAGCCCTCACACAGAGACGAAGACCCAACACAGCCAAAAATAAATAAATAAATTAATTAATTAATTAAAAAAAAAAAGAATTACACAGTTCTTGGCATGTTATTGGTCCCTATAGAGACAGAATGCTTGACTATGAGACATAAAGTGATGCCATTATGAGCTGGGTTCAGTCAAACTGACCAAGTGGTAAAGTCAGACGGGTCCAGTGACAGGACATCGTAAGACGGAAGTGGTATATCTGGATCACTGCAGAGCAGGACTAGAAGGCATGAGTAAACTGCACAAGCATAAGCAGGTGGGCCAGACCTCCTTGTAACCCATTCCAATTGCACTCAGCCTCTCCTCCAGTTTGCACCTATGGCCAACTGAGTAAGTTCCATATGAGCAGCTGAAAGAAGAGGAAAAAGCTCGAGTTTGGTTGATGGATGGGGTAGCTAGGTACTTGAGGGCAAGCCAAAAACAGATGGCAGCTGCATTACATCCACATTCAGGACTAGTCCTGAAAGATGGTAGAGACAGAAAACCTTTCCAATGGGCAGAGCTACGAGCAGCGCACCTGGTCGTATGCTTGTTTGGAAGGAAGAGTGGCCAAGGTGAAAATATAGTCAGATTCATGAGAAGTGGCCAATAGCCTGGTGATCTTTGGGGGTCTGGAAGGAAAAGGACCAGAAGATTGAAGACCAGGGAGCCTAGGGTGGAGGGAGGTGGATGAATGTATGGGAGTTGGGACAAAGTGCGAAGATTTTATATTGCATGTTAAAGTGCTACATGCAAGAGACACTGAAAATGTGACTTGGCCTGTTGATATTAACCAGCTTTCCTCACTAGCCATCCTAAATCTGAAACAAGGGGCATGTAAACTTAGTGGTCATAGTGGCAGAGATGGAGGTACTACGTGAGTTAACCAGCAAGGACTCCCACTTACAAAGGTCATTCCAGCTACTGCTGCATCCAACTGTCCAAAGTGCCAGCAACTGAGACCAACACCGAGTCCCTGGTATGGTACCATGCCTCTAGGAGACCAAAAGGCCATTTGGTGGCAAGTTGATTATATCAGGCCAGCAATTTGTCATGACAGAGATAGACAGCTATGCTGGGCATGGCTCTGCCATTTTTATCTGCAAAGCCTCAGCCAGCACCACTGTCTGGGGTTTATGGAGTACTTGATCTATAGGCATGGAATCCCATACAACATAGCACAAAACCACAGCACATATTTTGCAGTGAAGGAATACGGATGTGACTGATGATCATGGTATCTTCTGATTGCATCATATACTGCACTGCCCAGAGGCACACAGCCTGACAGAATAGAGTGGTCTAAAGGTGCAGCACCAGCTTAGAGGCAACATTCTAAAAGGGTAATATGCCTTCAGGCATATATGAATTTTCAGATTCAGAAAGTATAATAACCCAAACAAAATAAATAAAAATAGTTCTACACCACTTACATTGTAGTGAAACAGAATATTAAAAGCACAATTTAAAGGATTAAAAGAAGGAACCAAAATGAAAAGATAGTTAAATTAACAGCTGATTTCTCATCAGCAACAACGAAAGTGAGAGAACAATGAAAAAATATTTTTCAAGTGCTAAAAGAATATAACTGTCAATGTAGAATTTTATAGTCAGTAAAATTATCTTTGAATAATAAGTGTGAAATCAAATCATTATCAGAGAAACAAAAGCTGGGAGTATTTATGACTTTGAGATTATCCTAAAAGAGCTTCTAAAGGATCTATTTTAGGCCAAAGTAAAATGATTTCAAGACAAGGTCAGAGCCTCAAGAAAAATGGTAGACAAAGAAAGTGGCAAATATGAGTGTAAATCTAAAAAAAAATGACTATATAACACAATAAGAACAATGTTTAGCCTGATAGTTAAAAAAATGAGAGAGAACCAAAATACTTACACAATAACGTGTGCTGGGATGTGGGTGGGTGATCAAGTTGACCCATTCTAAAAAATCATTGTATTACTTGAAAAATACTCTAATAGACTGTGAAACTTCCATACTATTACAAAGAAAATATGGAATAAAAAATTAAAAACTCAATTTACATCAAAGAAGATTTTTAAAAAGAGAAAAAAAGGAGGATAGATACCAAAATAATACTGCAGTAGAAACAAATTCAAATATATCAATAATCACAATATATTATTTTGAGATATACTTACATGTTATAAAACTATGAAAAAACAAGGGAATGATAGACCAAAATTTTATGATAATGTTTCACTGGGAGTGTCAAAGTTGAATGCTATCATAAAAGGGTACACAAAGACCTTCAAATGTCATAGGCAAAGTTTTTTTTCTTAAGCTGGGTAGTGGATACACATATATTTCTCTTTTTCTGTCTGTCTGACTGCATCTCTCTCTCATTTTACATATATATATATATATATACACATATATGTAATATTTATTTTCATGTGTTTTAAAATATTTCATAATAAATTTTAAAAGAGAAAGAACTACAAATTGTAGAAGAGTCAGAGAAACATAATCATGGCAGAATTACTAGAGCATGGCAATCTTATTTTATGAGGAAAGCATTCAGAATTATAGTTTAAAAATACTATTTTCAGTTCTAAATGAAGTTATTTAGCTTGACAAGTTTTATTTTTAGAGTTGCTGTCTGAGATCTTTCTTGGCTTTTCTTCTAATGTTTATTTCTACTTAACTGCCGAGAACTTATTCTATAAATCTAATTGAATCATCACCTTAGGGCACCTTATAACATTCTATTCTTTTTAAGAAAAGCAACTGAAATATTGTTCATTATTATTTCAAATCAAATCAGTGGCGTTTGTTCCAGTCTCTGAGGTGGAGCTCTCCTGGCCTCTGCTGCCCGGGAATACGGAGGTTGCAGTTGTGTAGAATTGAGACCTTCCTATACCAGGTAACTCTCGTTTCCATTTAAATGCACCTCTTCCCTCGCAGAGGGGCATAAGTCCCCACTTAAACATGCTTTGAATTCTTTTTGTCTTTTGTTTCTTCTGGATCCACTGCCTGCTTGATCTCACCCTCCCTCAAGACAAGTACACTCCAAGGTCCTTGCTGTAGCTGGGGGTTATGGCAGTTTGATGGAATAACTCTTCCTGCACTGCTGCGGCCACCAAATGCACAGCTAGTGTCTGAAGAAACAAGACAGCACTCGTCAAAAATGGTTCAGAATGCAGCTTGTCATGACAGTGAAAGTAACAGTTCTCTAAGACGAAACCGAGGAGGAGCGATGGGAGCGGAAGGTGAGTTACAGAAATGTAACCTAAAACTACACAGCTGAGGTCCAGGCCTAAATGACACGCAAATGTTGTAATGCTGCCCATGAAATCACGCGAGACTTGGTGAAGTTAATTCCTCTGTTTGAACAAGGACTACTTTGAAATAGTCTGAAAAAGCTAATGTTGTCTACACTTATAGGAAAAACTAGCTTCCTTGGGTGATGCATTCTAACGCCTCACAACCGTCATGATCACGAGTGGGAATCTCAGGGCAGCCACTTGTGAGTTGTGGACATGATCTAAAGTCAGTTTCCTAACCTGTAACATGGGCCAGAGATAGCACCTATTATATAGTAGTAATCTGTTATATAGGGTAATATTACCCTACGTAATAGCACTCCATTATGTAATAGTGTGCTTGGGAAGATTAAAAAACATACTGCAAGCAGAGTTCTCAACAAATATTAGCTATTCTCATTACTGATCTGTTACAGCAGTGTTTTCAAGCTTATAAAATGTAAAGATCCATTTTAAAGGAAAACAATTCTAACAGACCTCAAGTTTTTATTCATATGATTTTAATACTTCTCAAATATGTATGAAAATAAAAAACCTAAACTCTGTATTTCTATAACTATTACACAGCTATAAACAAGAATGTATTTATAAATTAAGCTCGAACCCTTGAAATCAATAAAATTCAAATTAATAGTATTAATTTAATGTTATTTTGTTGAAAATGGTACAAGGTGCTAGCACAAACTCTTTTGACATCTTTTGAGTTTGGCCTGCCTTAATTACCATGTGCTCTGTGATACTTTCAATTCTTCCGTTATTTCAAGTCTATCTGAATTATTTTAAAACCGCACGTCTGAACACCAGATTGACATACAAAGTTCTCCTCTTTTTTTCTTAGCCTGAAGTTCAGAATGAATATAGTGGTAGACAACACTATTGAACAAGCACAACCCCTGAAGTTGAGATGCAAAGGCTCAGTGAGAGATGGTCATCTAGGTGAGCCAGAGAGGGCTTCATTAAATTTTTTTTTAGATAATCATCTAAATAAGTGAAAACACAGGATTAAAATATTCTCATGGAAAACTTGCAAACTTCCCACAGGAGCTAAACGGACCTCTGTTGAGAAACTTTAAATTAATATATCTTTGTTGAAATTGAATAATCATTTTTTAAAGTGCTAGGGATATAGCATTACATAATAGTTAAGCAATTTTCTTGATAAATTCCATGAGATCTACCAAGTGCAGAGCATCACTTTCCATTCTATACTTTTTCACTGAAAGCAAAAGACATTTCCTTCCCGGGGCAATAACAGCCCTTCCTGGCATACACATTAATCTGAGAACTCAGAAACTTTGACTCAGAATTCTGAATGCTAATGGTCGTGAGTGTAAAATGAAGTAATTTATGTGTCATAGCTAATTAAGATTACAGTGTTTCAAGGCACTTAAAATTCAAGTTCAAAGAAATTTTAGTGCTTTGGTCTGATAGTTGGTGTCAAGGAGCTTTTGAGAGTGCTTCCTGTCTACAGCAATTGGCATGCAGTAGCTCATTCACCATATCCTATAATTAAAATAGAATAAAACTTCACCCTTACTTCTTTGGAGTACTAAACTTTTTCAAAGATAATTTATCCATGATTTGCTACAATTTTATGAAAAATGGAAAGCTTTTGTGGAACTTATTTGGTTAGGATCTTTTCATTAGGAAATGGCTTTGATTGAATTGAGCTGTATTTCTGATGCAGATGAAATATGCAGGCACGAGTAGAAAGGAAGAGACGGCAACCACACGGAGAAACAGCACAGCTTTATCCGCTAGAGCTAAAGACATTCTACTCTGAACTGGTGTATATACCATAACAGTGTGGGCACATGTACACAAAGAACTATGTATAAGAATACTGATAGCAAAATATGCATAATAGTTGAAAACTGGAAATGACAAAAATGTCCAAGACAGTACAATGGTTAAATAAATGTAGTCTATTCATATAATGGAAAATTACACAACATGAAAATAAACAAATTACAACTACATACAACATGAATGAATTCCACAAACAGTATTGAGTGAAAGAAACCAGACACCAAATAATGTCTTCTGTATGATTTCATTTGTTTTACACTTAAAACAGGCAGACTAATCTGTAATGCTAGAAGTCAGGATAGTGCTTAAAACTTAAGGTAGAGAGGGCTGATTGATGAGCTATGAGGGGGTTCTAATATGGTGGCAGTGTTTTATTATTGAACAATACTTACTGAGTGTTTATGGCTGAGTTCCTTAAACACTCTAAATTTCACTGGTGCAATGGGATTATGTCCACCTCAAGAGGTCATTGTGAGGGTTAAATAACAATGTACGTAAAGTGATGCACATTGTACCTGATATATAATAAATGCTCAAACAGCTGTAATTGTCATTGCTATTATTATCAGTGTTATGCTGTGCACACAATATGTTTTGAAAACTTATAAAGGTAACCATGCTCTTAGAAGTGCTTTTTTGAGTCTCCACTTGGTGTTATACAATTCTCAAACACTGAGGCACGTTCCTGAAAAGAGCCCTATGAAACGAGCTATAAGGGTGTTATTGAGGGCATTGTTTATTATAGTACATGTGTTCTTTTGGTAAGGAACTACAGAAGAAATTTCTTTCTGATCTCAACAGGAAAATAGTGTACTTCCCCTGAGAAATGCATTTTGATTATTGTCCAAGTTTAATCTTAAACATCTTGTGAATCCTCTAAATAGATGTATCTTTCTTCTTGGCTTTCTATCAAATCTGTGCTCTAACGTTATCAAATGTGAAGAGACAGGATACATTTTCTGGATAAATTCCATTTTCCTTAATTACTTGTTTTTATTTTGTTTTTCTCTAGTACTTACATAAGCTATCTGAAATTCTCTTTGGAGTAAGAGGAAGGTATAAGTTAATAAATGAAGAAAAAACAAATGACATTATGTTGCATTCAGTTAAGGAAATCTCTGCCAAGACAATGGTATTAACACAGTTGACGCTCCAGCAAAAATGTCTTGAATAAATGAATAAAAGAATGATTTGGAATTGGGGATGGCTCCATTAGGAAGTGGAATCTGAACAAGGTTTTGGGAAAATAAAAGTCTGTGGTATGAACAATGGGCTGGAAAGGATTGAAATTAGAGACAGAAGCAAGAATGGAGCTAAAGCCAGAATGACAATGTGAATGTGGTCAACAGAACATTCTATCAGAGTGCTCCAGAAGTACCGAGCAATAGATGTTGGTTGATGATAGTGATGGAGGACCAGGGTAACAGCAGTAAAAATGGAGAATAAGGGGCAAATTCAAGTAAAAAATTAAAAGTCTTAGTGACGAATTATACAGAAAGTTCAAAAAATAAGAAATCAGGAGTGACTTCAAGATTGTTTTGCGCTTAGGAAAAGTATGAGAGTTTTGAGGTACAGCCAGCTAAAGAATAGGTAATCAAACAGCTCATGAGATGCATGTAGAAATCTAGAAAATTCATTCCTTTCTCTAATATAAATCATTTACAAATTTAGAATTTGTGAATTCTGACAATCTAGGTTTTGCGTTCCGTACATTAAATCATTGAAATGTAAAAATGCTCTTTTTGGGTTAGGAGGAAGCAAAGACCAGTTAGGAGTGACCAACGGATAGAGAAGAGGGGAAAAAATTCCACTGTGATTTTAGTACCTTAAAGACAGAACAAAATATAAAAGCATGGTTTGTATTATAAAAGTCAACAAAACCATTGTTGCAATGATCTACAGTCATTATTTTTAATCGATCTGTTTATTCAAAACTGTGTATTAAAATAAAGTACATGAAAGATGTAATAGTGGACAAATGGACATAGTCTTCGGGAACTTATAATATATAATGTATGTATGTAATATATATTATATATTGTATAATAGCTTATATTTTGGGAACACAAGCCTAAGTAAATACCTATATCTGAAAATAAGTCATAATTTCTATTAAAGGGTTTGAACTTATTGATAAAATGGCTTCCATTCTCTCTTGTGCCATAAGAAAATATTTCCCACAAAAATACAAGTTGCTGTCTCTTCACGACTTTTTTTGGTAAATTTAAAATCACGTTAATAGTCACAAAGCAGCACTACTAAAATAATGAAGACTTCTTCCTTATTGATTTTTCTGAAAACTGCCTTCCATTTTCCTTTCACACTTCATCTATACTTGGGAAGGAAAACTACTAAATTGATAAATTCTACAAGGGGAGAATATATCTTGAATATGAAGTGTTATTACCGTTGACAGTCCAATAAGAGAGACACAATGGAAAAATTTACGGGAGTTCCTGAAATTGGCTGAAGCAATTTTCAACACACTGTATTTCATTCTTGGACAAAACTAAAGTTCTATTTCTTACACTTTTTCTAGAAGTCAACATATAACAGGCAGTAGATATTTATCCAAAAGTTACTTGGTGTTATCCAAGTCCATTTATCTTTAAAACTCAAGTATTTGAATTTTAGGACTTCTAATTGGGATGTCTGGCCATTTCATAATTCTAATAGGTTTATTTTACAGAGTACGTATTTTATAGAATATGGCAATAAACCTTCCATAGTTATTTAAATGCCTTATGTCTTCAATCTGCCGATAGAGCGTACCTGGTAGTTACACCTTATTAGGGTACTACGTGTTTGCTGAGAAGACAGGGAAATTTTAATTAATTTAAATTAAATGACCTTGAGAACTCGCCTGCTTTGTTTTTCAGTTTCCCCAAGTTTCATGTGATTTTTGCATCTTTTTTTCCCCTGTTACAAAAGTTTCTCAGAAAAAGCTGGAACCACTTCCCTCAGTGTCTGCTTAGACCTAGTAAAAAAGTAAATCTTATTTTTCCTTTGCTTGAAATACGTGTATCAATGAGTCCTTTCACTCAGCAGTCCTGAAGGTCCAGGATAAAAACTGCAGCTTGAGGTGGAGATGTTGAGACTGTATTTTTAAGAACATATCTTCATTCTGAAGGTGAGGAAGCCAAGTTTAAGTGAATTTCCCAGAGCAGAGCTAGGTTTAGAACTCAGAAGTTATACACAAATAGCATACCAACAATGAATGCTGGCCTCTTCATTCATATTTTTCTAAATTCTGCATTTTTTCCACTTTTGGACTTTATCCTTATTTTTCTCTACATATCATCACTGCAACCAATATCTATTTGAGGTCAGATTAGGTCAAGCGTACTCAGTAAATTGAGAAAATTATGCTCTGAGCACAAAATAAATTATTTTGTTCTTCGTAGCTTAAAAAAATCATCTGGGGGGGGGGGGGCTTCCCTGGTGGCACAGCGGTTGAGAATCTGCCTGCTAATGCAGGGGACACGGGTTCGAGCCCTGGTCTGGGAAGATCCCACATGCCGCGGAGCAACTAGGCCCGTGAGCCACAACTACTGAGCCTGCGCGTCTGGAGCCTGTGCTCCGCAACGGGAGAGGCCGCGACAGTGAGAGGCCCGCGCACCGCGATGAAGAGTGGCCCCCGCTTGCCACAACTAGAGAAAGCCCTCGCACAGAAACGAAGACCCAACACAGCCAAAAATAAATAAATTAATAAATAAATTTAAAAAATTAAAAAAAAAATCATCTGGGGCATACTGTTAAATCTTAAATTATTTTAGTCTATATTTTTGTTTTACATTGTGTTTGAAAACATTAAAATATGTGTCCCTCGAAGATATTTTTTGGAACAACTTTTCTTCCAGTACTGAAATTATAACAAGAACTGGATTATTTGGAGAAATTACAGTGGGTCTTTTTTCATGTGTGGTACCCTTCCTTCCTGTTATTCCTGAAAATACCCTCAGACACAACCCAAAACCATGTGCATTGTCCAGTCCATTGTTCACAAATAGTATATGTTGAGCAAGTGTTTGCTTAGTCTTGAAGAGGTAGAGGAAAAAGCCAACTGACCAGTTTGTAGAGAGGCTGGCCTTCAGCTGCTGGGAACTCTTTTTGTCCCTGTTATTCTCACATTTGGATAGCTTTGATGAGGTTACACTGACTACAGAATAAAGTTCAAATCTGGCTCTTGTCTACTCTTCCAATGTAATTCCCCACCCTGTCTGCCTCTGCCCTCACCCTCCACCCCAGGTGACAGATTCACCTGCCACTGAGCTGGTTAGGTGACACATCTGGATGAAGCAGTCCAGGTAAATGAACACATGCACTTGCTTGAGTGGTGGCTGAGGAGAACTGGAGAAGGTCCATGTGTCCAAGGTGGGACAGGGAGCTGCTAGTCAGCTCTGTCTACTGTTGCCTGCAAGAAGGAGGATCCAAGGTTGCTAGATCCTCTGCTTTCTTTAAGAAAAGGCAGAGAGATAGCTATTCTAATTTTGCAACATCCTGATTTCTTTCTGACACTGTGCAGGGTATTTTTTATTCACTCTGCTGCCATGTTGGTGAACCATTTCCCATCCATTGACGGGCAGTGGGCGACTTGCTGAGCTGCACCCTAGCAATCCTGATTACTTGGACTTTTCTCAGAAAGCAGCATATTATCATGATGCTAAGCTTTGGTTCATGTTGTTTCCTCTACCTGCAATGGCCTCCTCCGCTTATTCACTTGCCAGTGCCCTACCCACCCATTCTTAAACACTGGCTCAAAGACAATTGTGGACAAGCATTTCCCAGCCTCCCTCCTCATCTGATTTCCAACAGCCCTGCAGAACTGTTCCTTTTTCCTGTGTTTCACTTCACATTGTTCATACACTGGGGGAGGTGCTCCACTGGAATAGGCTTAGCTGTGACCAGTACCCATCTCCCCCATGAGCATGTAAGATACATTTTCTTCCTCTTCACATCCTTGGTGCTTTATACTTGATGATTTATACACTGAACAACACCAAAATTGGCCAGTGCTTGTTGAAACAGCATATAGAGTAAAGGGTTCTCACAAACTTCCCTGCCTGCCTCCTCATCAGTCATCATTTCCTACCCATATCAGAGCAACAAAGCCCCAACAGTCTCAGTGATAATAGTCTACCGTTCAGATTTCAGAGTGACACCTGCTCTGAGACCATATTTTCATAACTAGCGGGGCCAATTTCTGCTGTCTCATGCAGTGTGAATATACACACGACCCTGCTCTCAGGTGGCTTCCATCCTGGGGGCAAGACCAGAGCATTTTATTTCAATACTGACCATCATTCAAGTACCCATTCAACTGGTTCTAAAAGCAGATCAGCCAACACTCCCCTTTCCCATCCTTCTATTTGTTAGTTGCAGAACCCGAGACCCAGGAAGTGAGGCAATTTATCCAAAGACACACAGCAAGTTAGTGTTAGAAGTGGCTGTCGAAATCGTTTTCAAATATCAGATGCAGTAAAAAAAAAAAAAAAAAGCTCCAAATAGCTATTTCTTTTCTCTTAAATGCAGCCAACAACTTCCTATCTCTACACACCCTACACACCCAATAGGCGCACACACACTCATATGCACACACGCAAATGTTTTTAAACATTAGGGGTCAGCCACTCGCACCAGATTTTTATTTGTTTGATCTTTTCATCATTTTGTTTGGCACCATCTTAAGTTTTGAGGTGAACTTGGCTCTCAGGCCACAGGCTTAGACTTGTTTTATATCATGGAACTTTAAAACATTTTGTTTCTAGAACAAAAAGTGATATAATTCAGTTATTGGCAAGTACTGGGGTAATTTTAATTTTCTTCTTCTATGCTTTTTTACATTTTCACTACAATGGTATGTTCTCATTTTATAATTGAAAAAAACAGGAAAATTTGTTTTTAAGAAGGAATACAAATATACAGATGGTCAGTCTAACTAATAATGGACATATCAAGTTAACCATTTAACATATTACTCTATGGTCTACTTAGTTTTTAAAGTGGCCAAACTATGTATGACCTTAAAATGGCTGAACTAAATTCTATTACAATCGAGATTGAAGGATATTTAAACACAAATATATTTATGAGGCAATCGTGGGAAAATAAAATGTACCCACAAGAGCCCCACAGATTTTCATAGTTTGCACACAGGCAACTCTGCTCTGGTTCAGAGAGAATTGCTTCAGGGCGGGCTTTATGATTTCTTGTCAACAAATTATACTTGCCAGACTTCTAGGCCGAAGCCCCAGTTTTCTCATTTATAGAACGTGGACAATAAGGTCTACCTCTTCCTTTTCCCCCATGTCTGTTGGAGACACACCAGCTCTTAGAGGATAAAAACACAATAGAGACAGCAGGTTCTGTAACACTGAGTTAGAAAATATTTACGTTGTGTAGAGTTGGTTTGAGGGTGAGAAAGTGTTTTCACTATGTGGAAGAATCCTGAGAATATAGCAATATTCATTTATTAATTCAATAAATATTTCTGAGGTCTAAGTGCCAGACTCACACATAGGTCCTGTGACTCTGGGAAAAGGAAAAGGCTCTTGCCCTTGTGGGATTTACAATCTAGCGGACAAGATAGATGATAAATAAGGAAATAAACAACAGGTAAGATAATTACATAATAATAGCCCAATTAATACAAATGATAGCATAGTCACATAATTATTTTACAGTTAACTACAAAAAATAATAGTGCTTAGTTCTATGAAGGAAACTGGGTGCTGTGATATAGAGTAACAGAAGGAAGCTATTTAACGATTGTGCTGACCATAAACATAATTCTTTGTAGGTCTTATATAGGTTGGGGTAGCTGTGTTTTGCCCTTTAAACACGGGAATTGAACGTTCAATGAGAAATTCTAATGAAACAAAATTGGCTGCAGTAAGAACTAATTACTAGTTACCTAAAAAGAAGCATTTTTTAGTATTAGGTACATTTTGTTTCTCTAGACTTAGCTCATCTTTTATCACATACATACACACAAGTAATCATTTTGCTTTCCAAGTTTTTCCAGCATCTTCGACTTTGTTGGAAATCTCAGAAAATTGCTGAACCTTTACTCAGTCCCTACTGAGCCATTATAAACCCATTTTGTGAAAGTAACAAGTAGAAGGATGGGTGGAAAAAAGAAAAACAAATTTTGTCACTTGTGAAATATGCCCAGATCCAACCTTCACTAACCCCATTGTGTAAAACATTCAGAATATTATTGAGAGAAAGCTTACAAGTGTAAATATACTTATTCTCAATGAAATCAACACCATCCGACTGATTTGTAACTATTCCCTTAATGCTGCTATAAACTTTATTGCAGTGAAAACACTGGTTCTACAGATTGCTTTCCTCTTCCTCAGGATGTGTTTGACCTTTGTGGCACTGCCACTATAAATCTCATGGCCCAACAACCCCTTGTCTGCAAGTGATTTCAAGCACTATCATAAAAATGAAACAGACAGACTTAATTTGAGTTCCAGACTTGAGGAAACTCAACTAAAATATTAGCATAATTTTGCTGAGGACGGAGGAAATTGTTAAAATGTGTGTATTAGAGAGTGTCTGCAACTCGATCCATCTTTTTTCTGGCTCTTGGGTGCCACCCAGTGATTAACTTAGCGGCAGTTTTCTGAAGGGATCTGTGGGGCACAGACAGCCACTGGTCACAGGAGACAGGGGCAGGGATGCTAGGGGTGGTAGGGGCTGAAGTCCTAAATTAAATTTAGGAATTAAAATAAATCTCTGTTTAGAGACTTTTGTCCCACTCAGAAAAATCTGGCCATTGATGATGTGTTGCTTCCAGACATCCAGACACTGTCGATGCTCTGGTCCATGAATAAGGAAAATCAGGTCTTTAAAACACAGACTGGGTGTACAGCCACCTGGGGGAGAAGCGCAGCAAGAAGCAACTGGTTGCCCCTTCCGAACCATCTTCGCCGTGCCCATCCCGTGCTGTCCAGTCCCTCGCCCCAATTCTATCCTGAGGCGGAGCTTAAAAAACTCTGCTTTATAACCACAAACACAGGAGGCTGATTCAACCAGGTGATTCTTTTCATCTCATACTTACTAGAGTGTTTCCTATCCTTATGATTCATGGGGTGGAGATAAGAACAAACACTGCCCTTAGCCTCACACTCCACAAAAATCAACAGCCAGCCGGTGTCGTGCTTGTTGTTTTCAAATGGAGTTTTCTCTCTCTTTCTTGCATATACATTTTGTGACACTTACATTTTACCAAAGATTTGTGTTGCTTTTTGGAGGTAAAGCAACATATACTCAACTTAATGGGCCTTTTGTCTTCCTCTAGAAAAATGTAATGAGCTTATAAAGAATACTACTCTATATATTATACATATTTTTATTTTTACTAGTTATGTATTGTATATTACATATATTTTATTATATATTATGTAAAATATTACATATACATTTTATTTATATTTATTATATGTATAATATGTAATATTATCTACTTATTTTATCATTTGTCTTGTCTCTCCTGCACTAACTTCTTTTTTTTTTTAAACATCTTTATTGAAGTATAATTGCTTTACAATGGTGTGTTAGTTTCTGCTTTATAACAAAGTGAATCAGCTATACATATACATATGTTCCCATATCTCTTCCCTCTTGCATCTCCCTCCCTCCCACCCTCCCTATCCCACCCCTCTAGGTGGTCACAAAACACCGAGCTGATCTCCCTGTGCTATGCGGCTGCTTCCCACTAGCTATCTATTTTACATTTGGTAGTGTATATATGTCCATGACACTCTCTCACCCTGTCACATCTCACCCCTCCCCCTCCCCACATCCTCAAGTCCATTCTCTAGTAGGTCTGTGTCTTTATTCCCATCTTGCCACTACGTTCTTCATGACCTTTTTTTTTTTTCCCTTAGATTCCATATATATGTGTTAGCATACTGTATTTGTTTTTCTCTTTCTGACTTACTTCACTCTGTATGACAGACTCTAACTCCATCCACCTCACTACAAATACCTCCATTTCATTTCTTTTTATGGCTGAGTAATATTCCATTGTATATATGTGCCACATCTTCTTTATCCATTCATCCGATGATGGACACTTAGGTTGCTTCCATGTCCTGGCTATTGTAAATAGAGCTGCAATGAACATTTTGGTACATGACTCTTTTTGAATTATGGTTTTCTCAGGGTATATGCCCAGTAGTGGGATTGCTGGGTTGTATGGTAGTTCTATTTGTAGTTTTTTAAGGAACCTCCATACTGTTCTCCATAGTGGCTGTATCAATTTACATTCCCACCAACAGCTGCACTAACTTCTTAAAGGTCCACCCAGGCCATGCCGAGGGCAGGGGTAAATCCTATACAAAAGTATGAAGGTGAGATGGATTCCTCAAGCCGTTGTGTTTTCTCCTTGCTCAGCAGCTATCATCATGGTTACTGAGGGAGACAGGATCAGAGGACCGGGAGTTGAGAAAGAAAAAGGAAATATATCCTTCAAAGGACTAAGAAGGTCCCTATGAATGAGGTGGGAAGGGCGGACCGGGTTCTGGGATGGGAAACGAGCACTGGCATTGGTTGCCCAGTCTCCGCCAAGCACCTGTTCCCCAGCACCCCACCCCACCGCTGGCGCTCTGGCCGCTCCCTCGGCCCTGGATCTACAACTTGGCTGAATAAAGCCAAAGGGTGGTTGCAATGCTAACAGTAAGTCCAGATGTTGGCCCAAGGCAGCTGGGGACAGCGAGAGCTCATCTGCAGGAACTAGAAACCACCAAGACGCCCGTGAGCTGAAGAAGAGATAGGTGTCAGGCAAACTGGGGACAGACGCAAAGTTCACCCCAAAGAAACCTTTAGAGGAAACCATGGACCTGTGGCCTTTCAATTCCGTGTGATTTGAAGGGCCTGTAAGTCCTCTCAGCCGGGTCTCTGTCCCACCTGCCTTTTCCTCTGGGTGGTCTTCCTGGTGCTTCAGGAGGAAAGAGGGAGGGGAACCATGTTCCCAGACCCTCTTAGCTATATGCTCCCTTCTCCCAAGGAGGCTGCTCTGTCAAAACCAAATTGATGATTAGGCCCGGACACTGGCCCACCAAAG
This sequence comes from Balaenoptera acutorostrata, assembly GCF_949987535.1. NCBI lineage: Eukaryota > Metazoa > Chordata > Mammalia > Artiodactyla > Balaenopteridae > Balaenoptera > Balaenoptera acutorostrata. Next base: position 66,256,115 of record NC_080080.1, on the reverse strand, counting down.
AGGAGCACAAGGCCCTCCTGATTCTAATTTCTCATGCTGGTATCACAGCAGCAGGAAGATGAAATGCTTTAGCTTATGATGGGATCATACTCTTTGGCCAATTTTAGGCATTTATGGACTGTTTACATACACCACGCACTGGGCCTATGCCATTTAAAACTTAAGATCTCTACATACCTATTATTAGTAGTACCCTTTTTCTTATATAGTTGTATAAACTGTAGCCAACAAGGTAAGTACTTGCCCAACCTGTGTTGCTGGTAACTAGCAGCTAGGATTCATCTGGCAATTTAACCCCAGAGCCTTTTAGTAGCTCATTTTTTGTTACAATACCTGAAATAACATATATTAGAAACTTTAAAAAATTGTAAATTAAAATGATTTGTCTTCATATGGATTAAACAAATAACCTAATCTTAATATAGATTAAATAAATATTAAATAAGCTCATTTCCATTTTTTAACACCATTATAGCACCATTGTTTTTGTAAATGCACTCTGACTTCGTATCAACTTACAAATATAATTTTGAAACACAACTAGCTGGTAAGTTGGGTACTATGTTCAAAATTTCCTGGGAAAACTTACCAAAATTGTTACTTACCACAAAATCTGATATTTTAAATCTGTAATTTCTGAGATCCATTCCAGCCCTGTTTATTTATATAAACGTTCATGAAGGTTAATTCTTTTACCTCATAACTGCTGGCAGTCAAGAGTGACTTAAATAGAAGCTTTGGATTCATCCAGTGCTTAAGTTAGTACCTCACTGAAGCCCCAGGTTTCTGTAGTTTAAATCATGAAAGAAATAACCTTACTCAGAGATTTTTAGCCTAGGCATTAGCAAGTCTCTGATTCTGAAATGAGACATCCAGTGCACATTTCATTTTTCACAGGCTTCATCCCCATGCATCCAACTAGAAGAAACTGGCCCCTAAGTCCATCCTCAAATAACTAATACATTAATATGTTGAGTGAAATTGTTTTATATTATCTAACTAGATGTCAAAAATAATGAGTTTGATTGGAGCATAATTATTATTTGTCCTTAAAAGTTATTGACCAAAACATCCATTTACTAGTTGATCACTGACAGCAGTGGCTCTCCTGGAATGAGATAGAAGATTCAACTGCCATCATATTAATGGATGAGTGTTTTTCCTGTTTGTTATTGGAGGAAAGAAAGATTCTAATTCATCTAAAAGCTTCAGTAGATTGTTGTACAAATTTTCAAAGGAAGAGCTGGACAAAGCCTCATTTCATATCATTTAAAAAAAAATGGACTGTGTCAAAAGGTCATCACTGCTACTCTAATACTCTGTGTTGCACTGTAACAGGAACTCAAAAGGAGAATGATATATACCAGATCGATGTTGAATTACACAAGTGGACCTGAAATCACAGAACAATACTGTGGTACCCGAATGCTCATCTGTGCGCTGGAAACAGACTCATTCCTGGGACTCAGGAAAGCCAGGAATTGGCTCCCTTTGGAGATGATCAGATCTCAAGGACCCAAAAGGACTACTGCAAGACAGTCAAGGATGTTCAGGAAATAGAAGTTCAACTATCAGCAACTAACCCCAAGGTTTACAACTTTGGAACTGGACAAATGGACAAATGAGACAACCACACAAATAACCTTGGTCAGCCATTTTTTCACTGCTTTACGGAAAGTATTTATGTTCCTCATGTCTGCTCAAATATCATCATGTCAAAGCTTTCCTTGACCACTGTCCCTTTCCGACAACTCTCTACTCCCTTATCCTGCTTCATTTGTCTTCAGAGCATGAATCGCCACCAAATATATTATTTATATATTTGTTTACTAACAGTTTCCATCAGTTAAGCTCTGCTTATTACATGTGGTCATGTAATAAGCATTCAGTAACTAACTGGTGGATGAATGAACTTTTGGGGGGGGGTCTCAATTTATCTCTCTGTAAAATCTTATTTGTCGAGATTAAGCAAGCCTTTTCCTTACACAGAGTGGGTACTTTTCTGCATATTTCTCACATGGGTTAGAGGAAGAACAGCTTTACTTATAGAAATCTGTGAATCTTATATCCTCTAATCTACATCACCATGAACATCCAAACCACAGTCATATTCTTTTATGGTTCATGGATAGATAAGATGGCCTATTCATTTAAGTCATTTAATCACTCAGCAAACATTTATGCAGCATATATGGGGCTATTCTGATGCTTTGAAGGTTCCTTGTAGCTTAGGGTCCTAGAATGCTCCTGAGATCAGACTGCTGTCTCTCTTGAGTTCAGCCTGAAAAACTGAAGCCGGCATCTACAGTGAGGGCCCTTTTTATTTTCCACAGCTTCTTGCTGGCATGAGAATTATGCTATTTTATCTTTCCCTTACTTAGAGTGAACCTCACTCCTTTATTAAGTTACTTCATCTAGAAAATCTTATTTTCCTACAGGAAAATTACCCAAAGAATTTGATTTCAATTGAAGTAGCAGCAACACTTGTTCTAGCCCAACAGTCCTTAGCAAAACCTCTTGTTTGTAATAGAAACAGGCAAAATTAGTGAAGAAAGCAACCACTAAAATATGGTCTTGTCTTAAACACTCATGCAGCCATAAATCTGGATTGAGTTAGTCAAGGTACCTACTGATGTGCATCTCAGCAAAACAGATTCTTTTTTTCATTTACGTGGAAAGAATTGTAGCATCATTCTCTTCCAACAATTGCTCTCATGATATCCTCAAGTCATTAGCACTCTCATCTGGCTAATTATTTCCTTCAGAAAGATGAGGGATGATGGTGACAACCTGGGCAAGCTACCCACGAATTCCTAAAATCCAGTTGATGGTTTTCAGAAACAATGGCACCTGAAAATCCGTAGGTTGTGAATAACTGGCCCTGATTTCATTTTAGTAGGTTAAGTCTGAGATGGAAGGGAAAGAAAGCATTGTGAACCATGTTGGCTGATTCATCAGAACACAAATTCATTCTGCAAAATTCCTATGGAGTCTTGGCCAAGATTTCTTAATCCACTATCATGGAAAAGAACATGCCTTTGACAAAGTCATGATGCTTTCCAATCTTTGCTTTTAAGCTAAGATATTCCAGATACCAAGATAATGCAATGGCCACCTTCAGCCAAAGCAGTTTACCCACAAGTGGAATGTTTTATGGCCAAAGTAACTCATGCATATCATTTGGCGATAGCTTTAACTTCTCTGGCAGTTTCTTTACTAACTACCGCTCCATAGAAAATAGAAGATGCAGAATCTCAAAATCTTGAATAATCTTATGATTTGGTTTGTCATTAGATGAACCAGAATTTATTTTATTATTAAAATGTCCAATGATAGTGGTGCAACATGATTTGGATATTCAGTGGTAGACTGAACACATTTGAATTTGCTATTGTTCTTTAGAGTTGTGGGTGGTTTTTCAGTCAGAAGCCCTTTGCCAAAGATACAGCAGAAAGGCGGGGATAGTCCAGATATAATTTTTGATCACTATGAATTTTAATACAAGGCCTTGGAAGCAACTGTAGAACTTCCTGATCCTGACAAAAATCATTTTGTCAACTTGTATTTGTGTCTGTGATTCCAGTCTGTCTGCTCTTTTTCTTGAATAATGAGTAATACACATTTTCTAGTGTTGTGCAGGAAAACATATTTCCAACACACTCGTACTAGGGCCCTCTCAAGATTTCTTGGTAATGCTAAAATGTTCTATAGCCGTAAGTTTTACATGTAGGCTCTACTTTGGGTATCAGTTTTCAAAGAAACACTGTTTTATATTAAAACAAAATTATTACAGAATAGAACCACAAATTTAAATGTATTTTAAGGATTAAACATGAGAATTTGAAGAAATACTGACCTTGCCGTGCATCGCTTCTGGACAGGCCCTCAACCTAGGATCTATGCGATCCTCTTTCTACTATTGGGGATATTAAGTAGGAAATGCTCAGAAGGACTGTTATATGCTAGAATGCGAGGGATAAGAAATCTTAACGTGTTCCCAGACTTAGAAGTGAATGACCACTTCACAGTTTAGAAAACTCTCCTTAGACCACAATCCAACATCATGGAATGCCTTTTCCCTGCAGGCAATAATGAGGCTCTACAATGGTTGCCTTTTATGGAAGAAAAATGTGGTAGAAAGTAAATAGTACCAGAATGACATGAAATGAATGCTTAGTTTGCTTTTGGAGGAGGTGCATCGTGGTTTATTCCCTCCCCCTTTATCTTGAATGAAGTAAATATTAATCGTTCTGGGGCAATGATTTAATGTCACTATCACAGTTCTGATTTTATAGTTTTCTTTTTCCACTGATAGGTCAAATCAATGTAGGACTTTCTAAAATATTTCTGTGAGTTTATTTTCAGTTGATGCCATAACATAATTCACCCAGTTGTCCTGTAGAGACTTTGAATTCATCACAGCCCTAAATCTTCTCTTCTTCCTGCATGCTAAGGGTTGGCAACTTTTTCTGCAAAGGCCCAGATAGTAAAAATTTTAGGCGTTGCAAGCTATGAAGTCTCTGCTACCAACTCTACCAACACTCCTCAACTTTGTAGCAGGAAAACAGCTACAGACGATATGTAACAAATGGGCGTGGCTGTGTTCCAATAAAACTTTATTAACAACAATATGGAGGCAGGTGGGGAAGAGAGTAGACTTTAACTGAGGGCTGTGGTTTGCTGATACCTGTTCTATGCTCTTGCTTAGTGGAATACCGTCCATTCACTCCCTATGACCAAAGTTCTCCCTCTCCATTCATATCCAAACAAAGATTAAGTCGATTATTTTACCTCCTATATTAGTTTTCTAGGGCTATTGTAACAAATTATGATGAACTTGGTGGCTTAACACAACAGAATTTATTCTCTCACAGTTCTGGAGGCCAGAAGTTCAAAATCAAGGTGTTGGCAGGGCCATGCTCTCTCTGAAGGCTTGAGGGGCAGAGTCTTCCTTGCTTCGTCCTGGCTTCTTCCCAGCTTCTCTGGGCTGCAGGCAATCCTTGGCATTCCTTGGCTTGCAGCTGCATCATTCCAACCTCTGCCTGCATTGTCACATGTCCTCATGTCTGTCTCTGTGTTCAAACTTCCCTCTTCTTATGAGGACAACATTCATGTTGGATTACAGCCAATCCAATCCAGTATGGCTTCATCTTAACTTTATTACATCTGTAAAGACCTTATTTCTAAATAGTGTCACATTCACGGGTTCTGAATGGACATAAATTTTGGTGGGGGGGGCACTTCCTACTTTCTAATCTGTCCTCTACTTTCTATCTCAGCTACCACAGCCCTAATTCATATCTTTATCACCTCTCACCTCTCATCTGATTATTCCAACAGCCTCCTAATAGGTCTTGCCTCCTACAATATCTAGAGTGACCTTTCTAAAATGCAAATTTCACCATGTCTCTCTCCTTTTAAAAATCCTTCTTGACCCTGTAATCTCAGTAGTGGTTCTCCTTCTTTTTGCCAACAAACATGATGGATGAGTTCCCTAGATGACAACAACCTGTTGGGTGTTCCACATGATGTGCAGACTAACTGCACCTCCACTCAATTAAATCTGCTTTAATTTATAGAGAAAAGTAAGTCATTTACATTATTACCATTGATGACATTACTTTCAAATCACCACTGATTGTGCCAAACAATGCTTTTCAACTCTATGGCTGAAAAATCACTGGGATTCTGGATACAAATTTCTTGATGGGACCTTACCAGCTCCTCTTTTTTCTCTTTGTCCTCAAACAACTGGCCAACTGTGCTGCCTCTCATTACTGTTTTACTCATACTCACTACTCTTGTCCTTTTTTCTGGAAAAATACAGACTCTGCCTTCAAGCAACTTAAAGATAACACGATCTCTGGACCTAGAGATTATCATACTAACTGAAGTAAGTCAAACAGAGAAAGACGAATATCGTATGATATCACTTACGTGTGGAATCTAAAAAATGATACAAATGAAGTTATTTACAAAACAGAAACAGACTCGCAGACTTAGAAAACAAACATGGTCACCAAAGGGGAAAGGGGGGGGGGATAAATTAGGAGGTTGGGATTAACATATACACACTACTATATATAAAATAGGTAAACAACAAGGACCTACTGTATAGCACAGAGAACTCTACTCAATACTCTGTAATAACCTAAATGGGAAAAGAATCCAAAAAAGAATAGATATATGTATATTTATAACTAAATCACTTTGCTGTACACCTGAAACTAACATATTGCAAGTCAACTATACTCCAATATAAAATAAAAATTTGGAAAAAAATGATGGTTTTAGAGGACAATGTATGAAAATGTAAAGCAAATAAAGCTAATTTTTGCTTATCTGAAAAAAAAAAAAAAGATAACACGTTCTCACTCTATCCTTGTGAATTGGAAGTTCATTGGTATAGTTGCAAAAGTCCAACAAGTACAAGTGTATGTTGGGGAATAATGTGAGCAGGTACCTGAATCAGGTCTATCCTGGAAAACCCAGGACACATGGCTGCCCTAAGAAAATATAACAATATACTAACAGTTTTTTAAAATGTATTTCCCAAATTTTCTTCAATGAAGAGATGCTATCATAAAAGAATATGGTAGCCAGAAGTCTGTCTCCTGGTCTCAGTCACTCTCAGCACTAGATCAGTTTTCTCTATGCCAGGACAGTTTCCCTCAAAAGAAAATCTCATCACTTGCTCCTTACTGTCTTCTGAGTAAGGCCCTTATTTTTAATATGTTAAACAAGACCCTTCATGGCTTGTTCCTGCCAATGTGTCAATCACCTGGGAGGTGAGCCCAGGGTCTGGCCCTCAGTATTTCCTGAGAAATATTTATTGAATGAATGAATCAATAAATGAATGACTACATGGAATTTTTACAACTTCCAGAAAATACTTTAAGGTAAGCTATAGCTTATTTCGTCACAAATAAGTCCGTTTGTTGGAGGAGGTCATCAAGAGGATGTGACCACTGGTTGACCCTGGAGCTGGACCCAGGTAATCAGAGGCTCCTCACGCCTCCCCTGTCTTTGGAATGTACGCTCTACCTACTGTTCCCACAGTGGGAGCCGTTCCAAGGACACAGCCTTGGGAGAGTAAGGTGCTGTTGAGACCATCTGGATTGAATACATGACTGAACCCCCTTAAAGCCGCTCTATAAACTTTTAAGATTTGGTGGGTAAGTACAGAAAACTACTCATTTTGCGGCCACTCAAGACCAGCCTCATAAGTTCGTTTGCTTATTAAACCTACCACCTACCAACCTGGAATGGTCTGCCTCTTTCTTGGGTCTCTCCCTGCCCTCTGTGTTTGGGGACCAGTTTCAGATTACACCTAGGAAGCTCCCGGAGGTCATGACCCAACACCCTTTGGACAGATGAGGAAAGTAAAACACAAAGAAACTAAATAACTTGCCAAAAGTCACACAACGTGAACTCTAGGTATTTCTGACTTCAAATCCTGCTCCATAAAAGAATAATACATCTATTTTACTTTATCATTTTAAGTGTTCTAACCAAGGTATGCTGCTATAGTCAACTTTAGACTTTCAAAAATCATTGGCCTGTTAGTAAGCTTATGTAAGTTTGACATAAGAAACATCTAATGGGCCCCATAAGATACATTCTGCACTTTTAACCACTGAATACATGGAAAGTAATTGTTTATGTTCAATTCATTCATTCATTCATTATAAAACTGTTAATAATCGAATGACCATGTCTCTACCTGGACTTTATAATGTATAAACATCATGGCTAAGTTACATGATGTTCAAAGGTTTGAAAACATGGTGCACAAATGTACATTTTCTCCTTCAGTTTCTACTTTAGCATCTGCTTGACAGTTCTTTATTATTTAATGTTATTAAGGTTCTTAGGTAAAAAATAGTTGCATGCCTTCCTCTGGTTGTGACTAATGCTCTAACAGTGGTTCTAAGAAAGATAGGACTTGTCTGAAGATGATGATGATGCAAAGATAAATGTCTAGTAACTTGTTAAATTTAAGGAAAACAACTGCAGACCATCAAATAAACTATATTGTACTAGTTATCAAAAGAAACTGAACCCAAAACTGACACGATCTCTGATTACTACTCAATGCTAAGATTACACAGTCAAGGGAAAAATACAAAAGTAAATATTTTCTCCTAGTGTTGGAGAAAAAGAAAAGAAACAGGTTTAGAAAAACGTATTTTTTATTTGGATAGGTAGCAGCACACAAAAATCAGCATTATTTTTTTTTCTGTCTTGATAGAGAAATCAAGCTGCTTTGTGCTGTAGACATAAGCTTCATGTCAGTTTGCCAACAGCATTGTAGAGCACTGTAGGGAATACTATAGTGAGCCTTGCTCTTGTGGGTGGATAAAAAAGAGGAATGTAGAGACCAAACTCCCTCAGCTTCCCTTCTTACTTCCTGGCCTTCCTGTTCTCAAAATTTCCCTGCATCTTCATCCAGCTTCTCCCCCACTTCACCTCTTCCTCCTATTCCATTCTAATCTCTCTACCTAATCCCTTGTTCCCATCCTGAAACACTGCTGAATCAATTAACTGGCCCCCACCCCGTCTCCACTCAAGTTTGTTAACATTTCCCCTCTTCAAAAGTCCCTTCCATTCAGCCTGCCAACATGTTATTGTCTTCCTATCCAAACACAGCTTTCTCTTGATCCTGCCATCCTCTCCAACTCTCCCGGGCTTCCGTTGTTCCTCCTTTGGGCCACGGCCAAACTTCTGGAAAGATGATTGTCCACCACAGTTGCCCAGCACCTACTCACACCACTGATCCGATTCTCCCAATTTCTTGAAATATCTCACTTCAAAACTCACTTACTGGGACTTCCCTGGTGGCACAGTGGTTAAGAATCCGTCTGCCAATTCAGGGGACACGGGTTCAAGCCCTGGTCCAGGAAGATCCCACATGCCGCGGAGCAAAGAAGCCCATGTGCCACAACTACTGAAGCCCACGCGCCTAGAGCCCATGCTCCGCAACAAAAGAAACCACTGCAGTGAGAAGCCCACGCACCGCAATGAAGAGTAGCCCCTGCTCACCACAACTAGAGAAAGCCCGTGTGCAGCAATGAAGACCCAAAGCAGCCAAAAACTAAATTAAAAAAAAAAAAACTCATTTACTTTGGCTTATATATGACTCTAACTCATCTCTCCTGTTTCTCTTACTTCTCTGACCATGCCTCCTCTGTCTCTTCTTCCACATGACATTCTTTCTCTACATGAATGTAGTCTGTAAGGATCTGTCTTGGCTCCTCCACATCTGTCTCTGGGGCCATTTCCTTCCTTCCTTCCTTCCTTCCTTCCTCTCTTTCTTTGATTCAGCAATCTCATCCAGTCTCAACTAAGAATCCATATAGGTAAATAGCAAATCTTCTGCTTTTTGTTTTTAAATTTTTATTTTATATTGGACTATAGTTGATTTACAATGTTGTGTCAGTTGCAGGTGTGTGGCAAAGTGATTCAGTTATACATATACATATGTCTATTCTTATTCAAATTTCTTTAATTGCTTTTCTTCACTCTGGACATGTGTTTCCCTCTGTCTCCTGGATATGTTTATTTTAATGTTCTAAATTGATCTTAAGTTCATTCTTTAATTCATTTATTCAATCGTTCACTCAATATATATTTATGAAGTGCCTACTATGTTAGCTAAGGTGAGAGTTAAGCTGCTATCCAAGTACAATGACTTTCATAAGGCAGAAGTTCATCTTTCTCTTATTTCACAAGTCGGTACAACACTTATTTCTACAAAGTCATTCAGAAACCCAGGACTCTTCCACCTTGCAGTTCTGTCCCCCTAAAGTGTTGTCTACATATATAGGGCCAGAGCTGGATCACTTTCCTGTCAGCATGTGAAAAGGAGACAAAGGAAATGGAAGAGGGCATGCCCAGTGTTTGAAGACCAAGCACCAGAGTGGTCTGTATTGCTCCAGCTCACATGTCATTACCCTGACTTAGTCATGTCACCACACTGAATGTGGAAGGAAGGCTGAGTCTTCAGCAGGATGTCCCTGTTGCTATGGAAGAAGGGAAAACAGATTTTTTGGGGGACAGGCATCTTGTGATCTGTCACTCCTACTGGGACTGGGCATTGTGCCAAGCATTGAAATTCATTGTTTGGAATAATTCTCATTATATTTCCTTCCAAATTTGGTTTTTGTTCAGTATTTTATATTTCTATGGATGGCACTATCATCCACACTTCTTAAATAACCAAGATATCTTTCTTTATTGAAGTATATTGATTTACAATATTATATTAGTTTCAGGTGTACAACATAGTGACTCAATATTCCCAAGATATCTTTGATGCTTAATCAACATTTCCTAACTCCCTCCTTGTAACAGCTACAATTTTCCAAAGTATTATGTCGTCTTCCTCTGTTATATTTCTAGCTTAACCCCAACCTTTTCTATTTGCCTTAATACTTTTAAATAGTGTTCGTTACCATTTTTTTAAAAAGGCTCCTAACTTATATCCTGTGTCCCATCTTGCTCTGCTCTTATTCACTTTGTATACCCTGCAGTAGTCTCTCTGAAGCAAGTATATAAAGGAAGAGTATGGACTCCTCAGAATGGCATACCAAGTCTATAAGAAGGATGTGTGTCTTGTCTGGGACTGGGGACTGGCTTCAGTCATCTTCCCCACCCATTTCGCTGGCTCGGAGATTTCCTGCTTTGAGTCATGGTACATGCTCCATATTATCCTCCTCTGCACATCTATTCCTATTTTTCTCCTGGTGGCAATGCCCTTCTAGATCCACAAATCCAACCACCATCAATATTTCAAGGCCCAGTTTAAATTCCACCTTTTCCAAAAAGCTTTCTTTGTTTCTTTTAGGAAAAAAATTCTCTCTCTGTCCTCAGATCTTCTGTAAAACTTTACATTTACCTCACTTGTGGTACTTAACTCTTTATTTATTATATTATAGCTTATAGGTACATGCCTTATCTTCCATGGTAATCTCCTCAATTTGCGGATGAAGGCTGTGTATTCCACTTAGGTTCTAGTATAATGCTGGGCACACAATGCATGTTTAACAGATATCAGTTTAACAAATGAATGTTTGAAGAATCAGTTATCAGAGTATGGTAAATGCAGAGAGTCTATTAGGAAAATAAGTCATTTTGACTGAAGGATTGATAGACTGTTACTTCTGGCACTGATTTCCACTCAGTTAAAATATTGGTAAGACATTTAGGAAGACACATTTGTAGTAATAGCAATCGGTATCTTCGTCTTTTTACTTAGTAACAGAGATACAGGTTTTAAAGAATCATCATGAAAGTATTTTCCCCAACAAGACATACTTCCCTTATGATTATCTAAGATGCTTGTGAGGTCCTAGGTTTTAGAACTATTGAGGGTTTTTTTTCCTTTGCACTACGTTTTCCAGTTAAGCCTAAAAATATTGAAATAATTTTCATTCTAATTATTATGTGGAATTTCCAGTCACAGTCAGAAGTAAGGCTATGAAAACTCTTACTAGAAAGACCCTTTTCATAGTATTTTCCAATTGCATTTTATAGCCTGGAGATATTACAATTCTTAAGATAATTTTCCCCCAAAGTCCAACATTTTTCCAAGCAAGAACTCCAACTCGTTTGACATTTATGCATCCGAAGCACTGGTAAAATGAAACTAACATTTACTTGTAGCAATTCTACATTTGCCTTTTGGAGTTAGGACAACACTTTAAAGTGGTAGGATCTCATAAATGTTTCATGGAAAATAAGGGAAACACGCTATAAAAATCACCAAACCATGAGATAAGAGGAAGAGGAAAGAGTGGGTGATCAATGCCCTCTGGGATGATTGTGGAATAAGTTCTTTTAAATATTGGCCATATTTTCACAACTGATAAGCAACTTTCTGACCATCCATTAGATAATCCTGGAAATTGCTTTAACCCTTTCAATAACGATACCTCCATTATCTCCAAAGAAAAATCTTGTCCTTTTTAATCTTGAATCCCACACTTCAATTAGAGTGGCTCCTTATTCACTGTGAAATCTTGGCAAGTTCCTTTACCCTCTCTAAGCTTCAGTATAAGTACCTATGAAAACGTCCATAATAGAGGTTTCTGTTACATTGATGATGGTGGGTACATAAACTTTTATTATCTTTGAATGTTTGAAATATTTTATTATAAATTTAATATGTGGCTAAAATATGCAAGGGATATAAAATATAAGATTATGAATGCACACTACCCAATTCCGCACTTGGCTTAATAACTGATCATTATTATTGCTAATAGTGATGCTGCTACAGATGATGATTACTGTATTTCTTTAGCAATAGTTATGTACAGAGGCATGTATTGGGCATTGGCGGGAGCAGAGAGAGATGACAGTGATTAAAAAAATAATAAGACCTAATTATTAGAGAAATGCAAAACAGAACTACAGTGAGGTACCACCTCACACCAGCCAGAATGGTTATCATCAAAAAGTCTATAAATAATAAATGCTGGAGAGGGTGTGGAGAAAAAGGAACCCTCCTACACTGTTGGTGGGAATGTAAATTGGTACAGCCACTACAGAGAACAGTATGGAGGTTCCTTAAAAAACTAAAAATAGAACTACCATATGATCCAGCAATCCTATGCCTGGGCATATATCCAGAGAAAACTAATTTGAGAAGATACATGCACCCCAGTGTTCATAGCAGCACTATTTACAATAGCCAGGACATGGAAGCAACCTAAGTGTCTATCAACAGATGAATGGATAAAGAAGATGTGGTATATATATGCAATGGAATACTACTCAGTCATAAAAAAAGAATGAAATAATGCCATTTGCAGCAACATGGATGGACCTAGAGATTATCATAGTAAGTGAAGTAAATCAGACAAAGAAAGACAAATATCACATAATATCACTTATATGTGGAATCTTAAAAAGTGATACAAATGAACTTATTTACAAAACAGAAATAGTCTCACAGACATAGAAAACAAACTTATGGTTACCAAATGGGAAAGGTGGGGAGGGATAAATTAGGAGTTTGGGATTAAAATATGTACACTACTATATATAAAATAGATAACCAGCAAAATCCTACTGTATAACACAGGGGACTATACTCAATATCATATAATAACGTATAATGGAAAAGAATCTATCTATATATATATAAAACTGAACTTATGTATGTATATATAACTGAATCACTTTGCTGTCTACCTGAAACTAACACAACATTGTAAATCAACTATATTTCAATAAAAATTAAAAAAAAAAAAGTAAGACCTAATCCCAGTCTTCTATGATCTAAGTATTTTATCCTGGGACAACAGAACTTATAGACATGGAACTATTAAGTAACAATACAAGGCAGTATATGATTAAGGCCAAAATGAATTATGCAGATATATGTTCCAGAAGAGTTCAGAGAACCATGTGTTCAAATAATTAGTGTGTGTGTGTGTGTGTGTGTGTGTGTGTGGGTGCGTAATGCACATTAACAGGACCATGAAGGACTTTTAGAAAGCAGAAATGTGAACATTTCTGCCCAGAATGACACAGTACCGCCAGAGTTCGTTACTTAAGAAGAATTCTTTCAGGGGCCATTTTTTGAAAGCCAGAGACCTGTTTGTGACAAGTCTTTTCCCTCCTGCCTACAAATGCCATCCGTGTACTATTATTCTGACATATATGGTAAAGTGTGAAATATGCAGAAACCACTGAATTGATGAGTTAACAAAATACACATGAGCACCAGGAAATTAACAAGATGATGGTCCCAGGTTAGCGGGAGGCATATAGCATTCCGCTCTGTGTGGTTTTCTGGCATGCTTATTAGACTCCTGGGCAAGGAAATGCCTCTACCTGGAGATTTAGACACTAGAATTGATACTCCCAAGCGAGAGCATACTGTTGGTAGTAAAAGCAGTCTTTGTGTGGAGAAAATAAAACTGCAAGCTTTGTACACTTGTAAACCACCACTGGCTCACAAGTGACTATTCCTGCTTTACTCTCAGATTGAAAAGGGGTTTCAAATCTGATATATTTTAGCCTGAAAAAAAAGAGCAGGATTCTTTCAGCCTAATCTCATTACACATGTAGCCATTACAGTCAAAATGAGTTTCCTCTGAGTAAGTTTGGGTGAGTTTCAAAAGCAGTTCTCAGAGGAAAAGAGTCATTACATTAAAATTGTGTGTTGCGAGCTAGCACTTCCTATTGTATCAGGGCTTTCGTCTTTATGTTTGCTTAAGTCAGAGGGTGATGAGATGAATAATCCAAAAAGAAGGGGAGACAAAACATTTAAAATGCATAATGTTAACACCTCGTTAAAGGTTTTCTTTAACAAGGAGAAAGTAATAGCTTTGGAAAAATACGTTCACAATACTTTTCTCTTGCTTCTATTTTGTCCCATCAGTCTATTTATTGTACACTTGTTACTCAGAACCATTTGCCAGTTGGCCCATTCATGTCCTTCAGTCATTTCACTTCCATCCCCTTCTTCATTCTTTTATGTAGAACTGTGTCCTCTAAAAATATAAGCTTTTGGAGGGACTTCCCTGGCGGTACAGTAGTAAGGATGCCGCACTTCCACTGCAGGGGGCACGAGTTCAGTCCCTAGTCAGGGAACTAAGATCCCCACATGCCAAGCAGCCAAAAAAAGAAAAAAAGAAAAAAGAAAGCAAGCTTTTTGATGGCAGGGACTTGGCTTGGCTTGGTGTTCTGGTATTCGCTCTCTTTAGGGACAAGGAATGTATCTTATCCCTAATACGTCTTCAATTAATGTTTGTCTGTATATTGACTATATTCTGGAAGCTCTCTCTCTAGTGACTCCCTGTAAACCCAGTATCATAAAAGATGAAACCCTCATTATGCATTTTAATAGTTAAGGACAGTAATGGCTGCATGTGTAATGAGAGCTGGCTGATAGAACCCTGGGTTCTAAAACAAAAGTTCAGAAAGAGCCCCAATAGTGAGGCAATGTTGCAGAAAAGTCAACTGGTTTAGGATGTAAAAAAAAGGACAAGTCCTTGAGTTACTGGGCATTCATTCTTTATTTCCTACTTTTCTTCAAAAATCGATCAATGAAGCTTTTTGTGTTTAGTATCACTATGAACTTGCTCTTGTTATTTTTACTGATACGCAGTTGTCAAATCCTTGGCCAGGGGAGCCTTTTCAAGTCGGCTCCTTGGTGTTTTTTGACAAAACACTAGATCACTTCCCTGCTTTGTAGTTATGACAAGATGTGGTAGCCTCACCTTGCTCACTCCTTGCCCTAAGACTTATAATCAGCTATTTCTCTAAGGGGCATTAGTTCTTTACAGCAGGACATGATATTTGGAGGTCACAATTTGTGCAACAGGGCTGTTCATTGTTCCTATGTTGGTCATTGTTCACAGGTTTCTTCAGTGGACACATTGGGGAATGTGTGTGTGTGTGTGTGTGTGTTAAAATAAATCATTAGGTCATACTGATACTTCCAATTCAAACTCAGGGATACAGGGTTTTCATTTAACCTCATGAGTGTTACATCTGTATCTACTTTCTAACACAACAAAAATCTTGGTTCCTCACAGGGGGAAGGGGATTCTGGGAGATGTAATTACCAGATCTCTTCTGGGATACAGAGGACACCTTGGAAGGAAGTGGAATGGAGGCAGATACCAATGAGCCTTTGCTTGGCCTTCAGGGAACAAACAGATTTTTTCCCCTCTACTTTAAATTTATTTCATTTTTTTATCCACTTTTTGGATGGGAAAAAGGGATTGTGAATCCCGCTAATAATAAAATATGCAATAGCCCTTATTTAGCACTTATTATGCACGAGGTACTGAGATAAAGTCTTCACATATTTGGGGATGAGAAGGGGGTTCTTATTTTCACAGTATTCTTTATCTGAGTTCAAGCAATTATAAGACTGTGTAGGAAAGAAAGCATACTAATAGTCTAGTATTCCCTTATGAACTGATATATAGCTAGACTACACTTAAATACCCTTTTAAATTTTTTTAGCATCTTTCCTTGACCATAATTTAAATATCTTTGTTGGTTAATATCCTGAAGATTGTACAATTTTGTAAATATTTAGCAATAAAATTTCAAAATACTTTTGAAAAAGAACAAGAATGCCCTGTTTGTAGTCTCTAGATACATTTTCCACTAAAAGGAATCCAGCTCAGAGAAATATACAGAGAAAATATCTGGAACAGGAAATGTATAATATCAGCCTGGAAGGTCTTTTTGTATGAAAAGGAAAGGAAATAACAGTGACTATTGGGGTGGTACCCAAAGGATTCAGAAGAGAATCCCATTGATCAAAGAGATGAGATAATTTGACCATTAATAATAACAACTTCAGTGTATTGAAAGATATCAACTATGTTTAAATCCATGAGTTCACAATGATACATGGGTGGATGGGGGGGAGGAACTTCATTGGTTATCTTTAGAAGATGCTAGGGAACAAACTCATTCTCCCATAAACCGATGAAGGGGGGAAATGAGCATTTAATCTGCCTTTCCTGTTTAAATTGTACCTCAGGGTAACCAAAGAGTTTATAAGGAGACATTTCTATTTTTATAGAAATTTTCCACCGAATAAATGAAGATGAAATGATAGAGTATCATCACTTTTCAAAATGCTAGTTAATTAATGAATCTTAACAATAATCATCAAAGGCTACAACATAATAAGACGAGAGGCAATTGGAAATTATGCCCCTGTTGACAGAAGTAAATAGAATCATGTAATCATTCTTGCCAAAAAAATCACATCTTCAACCTCTAAATATAACTACCTTTGATTTCATGGGCCCAAGCACCTTGGCAGGGAAGGCAGATAACACTGCCTGTGTGCAGACATTGCTAATCCTGGTGAGCTGTTGCTGATCTGGAGATTTATGTAAAATGAGCTGGTGTGTGTGCGTGTGTGTGTGCGTGTGTATGCATGTGCTCGCACATTTGGGGGGGGGGGTCGGGTGGGGTGTCATCTTGTTGAAAGGGAGAGGATATTGAAATTTCACTTACAGAATTCTTTATACTCTGTTGAGATAACATCAACTGTCAATATCATAGAAGGGGGGTGCTTAGGGAAATTCTGGAGGGGAGTCTGAAAGCTCCCTAATGTCCTGTAGTTACTATAATGCTACTATATCCCTAGAAAATGGAGCAATGTATCTTTGGGCTCCTGGAGAGGAGGAAAAAGATGTTATATTCCAACAAAGAGTTTAATAAGGGAACTATTTACAAAATGTGGGAAGCCAACAGGCATGGCTAGGACCTGATAGTTAGCAACAGCAGGAAGCCCTTACTACCCCTAGGCTGAAGGCAGGGGAAGGTTTACTGGAATCGAGAGAGAGCTGCGGCTAAAGCTGTAGATGAAAACTCCCAGACAGGAGATGTGGCCTTGAATAGGGAAATTCAGTCCCTGCGAACCTGTGGCCTAGCAGAGAGGAAACTGACATCTGTCTTCTCCTCTGCTCTGAAATCCTGGCCTCCTCTCATCACCTCTCATTGGATGAACTGGACTTGAAGCCAACTGGAAGCCACAAGGCAGAGAACCCACTGAGGCAGTCCACAAAGGTCAGGCTCCTGGGGTGATGTCAGCAGGTCAGTAGGGTGGGGAAGGGTGGAACACACACCTACAGTGGCAGATGGAGGTTATCCGCCACAGACCCCCTCCTTGTCTAGGGAAAGCTGTCTGTTAACGGGTGATCCTATCACCATTTTTGATACTATATTGAATCTCTGACTTTGACACCATCAGCAATAAGGTCAACTTTTTATGATTTTATGGTTCTAGGCAGAAATGTAGGTTCTTTGCCATCCTGCACATCTCCAGTGATTCCTCACATTTCCCATCTACATTATGGAAGAGAAAACAGCAAATAGGCCACTCACCATTTGGTTGAGTTCAATCCTGCTCTCAGTTCACCCTTATTCCATTCCCCTTATTCAAGTCTGAACTCCCATGCCATTTTCCCTTTCTTTGCCCAAGGCAGGCATCATGAGTTGATCTTGGCTCTTTTTCCTGATGAGCTAAGATGTAGCCTTAGAATCGTTCTTAACCTAGTGCTTTTAGCAATGAAATCAATCAGTTGGAGTTGGCGTAAAAGATGAAAGCCATTTGTCTTTTATCCCTGGTCTGTGGGTAGCCTTGAATCAGCTATTTCCATGTTTTCTTGAACAGATCATTTCCCATTAACCCTGACAAACTTTTGTTACACCCACTGTTTGTTTGTCTTTACCAACTGGAATAACATCATTATTAGCAGTAGTAGTAGCAGTATCATTAATTGGAAGCCTTTCTTGAGCTTTCTAAATAATGAGGTTTTACAGCTTCACTTTTACTTAAGTTTCTTTTCCTTTGTCTAGCTTAGGTCCAGCTTTTCATCCTTTGTTCATCACTTTCCACTATCTCTGACTACGCTTTCATGACTAGATTCTGACTGGAGCTTTGATTCTCTTACTTAGGAGATGCTGCGCCCTCACCAGGATCCATAATAACAGCAATACCTCATATTTATAGAATGCTTTAAGATGCACAAAATACTCACACATATATTTATAAGTCTTTCTGATCAAAGGCAACCTTTTGTGATGTAATTAAAGGATTTTAGATTTTTGGTTTATGGGACTAAATTACTTTTCAGACACTTATTATCTTCCTATGGCTTTCAGTCACCTTCTTTAAAAAAATATCTTTGTACCCACAAATTTCAGAGCTTCTTTTTCCTCACATATTTTCCTTCAATTACATAGGTAATATTGGCTTTAAAGAGTTGGTCAAAGGAAGTAAGCCTTTAGAAAAATAAATGTATAAAACAAACCTTTGACAGTAACTGATCTACAAATACTTTCTTCCTTCAAGATGATATTCAACAGTTGGACTTAATGTAAACCCAAGTTCACATATGTATTTTTTAGCAATTTACTTGCGGTTTCAGAAACATATAGATATTACTTTTTAGATGCTTTTTCTTAAGAAGTGATCTTTTTGAAGATATTAATGTTTTAACCCCTTCCTTTAAAAAAAAAAAAAGAGGGGGAAGAGTTTGACATATTTTAGCTGGTCCTTAGAGAAAGTTACAGATGAAATTTACTACATTTCCTGTGGTCTTTTTTATAGGGGGCCTTTTTTTAAAAAAAAAATCTTTTTACCTTTTTAAAGCCTGTTGCACCAATACCTTTCCTCTTAGACATAATTCGTCCAGGTGCTCCAGCTGAGCTTGTAAAGCTTTCTACCATGATGAGTCTTTAAACTGGAAGCCTTCCTAAACTTTTTAAAATAATGAGACCTCACCAGGCAAATTTATGATAAGGTTTCTTTTCTTCCCAGCCTATCCCATTGAACCTCACATCAGTTCATAGCTGGCCATTGGTGTGTAAGATGGTAATAAACAACGAAAAGGGTTTCCAAGGTGTCCCAATCTCTTTACGAGAAAGAGGAAATGACCAAGTGATTTCATGTTGTTCTATAAAGTCATGGATATATTGTGATATCATTATTAATCTTGAGTCCTGATTCTGGCTCCTCCATTTTTTTCCTCTAGACTGTTTGCTTCCCTTATACAATAAAGCCAATGCCTGTGATACACTGGAAAATAGAAAAAGAAAAATGAGTTAAAATTACAGTGTCTTTTATCCTCTTTTAATGTTCCTTCTGTTTCCCAAGGAGTTTCCAGGCCATGGTTAATCTGGAGTCTGCAGCTTTAACATTCTTACGGTATTTTATCTCTTCTATAATTCAGGGCCACTAACACCCCAGGGAGTGTCTTTAAAACAGGAAGTTGCTCAAGCAAATTATTATCTTTAGGAGGACAGATCTATGGCCAAAACATTGCAAAGGCCAACTGCCTTTTCTTCAGGGAGGTGAGCAGACAGAGGCATACTTCAAGAGCAGAACTAAACACACAAGGCTGCTGCTTTCTGTCATAGCTCCCTTACTCCTCAGAGAAGCCACTGCTGAACTAAAAATAAGAGTCACTTAAGGCGAGTTGTTAAGAAGGACTTGTCATCTCCAATTGAGTTAGCTCATATTTTTCTGTAAAACAGTAAGTGGTTATAAACACACTCTTTATTTTCCTTCAATGTCTCCACCTTGCCCATGGTTCAGTGGCGAGCTTCATGAAGGCTTTCCATTCAAGTTTTACTTCTTTTTCCACTTCATTTGTCACGGGGAGCTCTAACTCATGTGTGCCTGTGCAGTTGGCTCCTGATCTTCAGGGGCACGGGGAAGGCAGCAGAAAAGTCCAGGTGAGGAGTCAGACCATTGTGATGAAATCTAGCCAGTCCCTCTTATACTGCTTTGATTTCAGAGCTTAAAGATCCCTGAATCTTATTTTCTACAGCTCATGACAGAAATGGGATATGGAGGGCATCCGTTGAAGGACACATGAAAAGGCTCTGTACTAAAGTTGGGAAGGATGTAAACAGATTTCAGATTCAGTGTTAAAATCTCTTCCAGAGTAGAACTGAAATTTTTCATTGTGCAGAACTTTGAAAAAGTGAACAATCAAATGATTTTGTAATAAACGTGTATGTTGGCCATCTGATATGGGAAAACTGCGGTTCGAATAGTCTGCTTAGAGTATAAAAGACCTGCACAGTGAATGCCGTGTGGGGTATGACTCCTGTCTTAAGATGCCTTTTGGCCTTTCGGGGCCACCATAGGCATGGAGCCTATGAATTGGTTGTTAAGAATTCAAGAATTGCTTGTTAAATAAATAGGTGTCTAGCAATTGAGTTCGTATCGGACTCCAAATAAGTTTAGAAAGGAGAAGTACAAAGTGAGAAGGGAAAAAAGCCCTACATTCAATTGAATTTCTCCAAGATGAGTGGACGTGTTGCCCAGTAAAAGATGAACCTGAGGCGGCGGCGCGTCCACGGATAAGGGTTGGGGGAGCAGTTTTCAGGGTCTGGAGGAAAAGGAAGCTTGGGGGTCGCAGAGAGAGGGTCCGGGAAGCTCGTGGCAAGAGGCTCTCAAGACTAAAGAACTTGTCTGAAGTTAAGGAACTTCTGGAGAGAGAGGCTTAAAATTTGGATGCATACCGTTTCTTTAAAAGATTCACGGATGATAGAGAAGATGGCGGAAGAGTAAGACGCGGAGATCACATTCCTTCCCACAGATACAGTAGAAATACACCTACACGTGGAACTGCTCCTACAGAACACCCACTGAATGCTGGCAGAAAACGTCCGACCTCCAAAAAGGCAAGAAACTCCCCCCGTACTTGGGTAGGGCAAAAGAAAAAAGAAATAACAGAGACAAAAGAATAGGGACGGCACCTGCACCAGTGGGAGGGAGCCGTGAAGGAGGAAAGGTTTCCACGCACTAGGAGCCCCTTCGCGGGCGGAGACTGCGGGGGGCGGAGGGGGGAAGCTTCAGAGCCACGGAGGAGAGCGCAGCCACAGAGGTGCGGAGGGCAAAGCGGAGAGGTTCCCGCACAGAGGCTCGGCGCCGAGCAGCACTCACCAGCCCGAGAGGCTTGTCTGCTTAACCGCCGGGGCGGGCGGGGCTGGGAGCTGAGGCTCGGGCTTCGGTCGGATCGCAGGGAGAGGACTGGGGCTGGCAGCGTGAACACAGCCTGAAGGGGTTAGCGCACCACAGCTAGCCGGGAGGGAGTCCGGGGAAAAAGTCTGCAGCTGCCGAAGAGGCAAGAGACTTTTTCTTGCCTCTTTGTTTCGCGGCGGGCAAGGAGAGGGGATTCAGAGCGCCGCCTAAACGAACTCCAGAGAAGGGCGCGAGCCGCGGCTATCAGCGCGGACCCCACAGCAACAGGGGCGCAGAGGGAAAATCGGAGAGACTCCCGCACAGAGGCTCGGCGCCGAGCGGCGCTCACCAGCCCGAGAGGCTTGTCTGCTCCCCCGCCGGGGCGGGCAGGGCTGGGAGCTGAGGCTCGGGCTGCGGTCGGATCGCAGGGAGAGGACTGGGGCTGGCGGCGTGAACACAGCCTGAAGGGGTTGGCGCACCACAGCTAGCCGGGAGGGAGACCGGGAAAAGGTCTGCAGCTGCCGGAGAGGCAAGAGACTTTTTCTTGCCTCTTTGTTTCGCTGCGCGCAAGGAGAGGGGATTCAGAGCGCCGCCTAAACGAACTCCAGAGAAGGGCGCAAGCCACGGCGATCAGCGCGGACCCCAGAGACGGGCGTGAGACGCTGGGGCTGCTGCTGCCGCCTCCAAAAAGCCTGTGTGCGAGCACAGGTCGCTCTCCACGCCTCTCCTCCCGGGAGCCTGTGCAGCCCGCCACTGCCAGGGTCCCAGGATCCGGGGACAACATCCCCGGGAGAACGCACTGCGCGCCTCGAGCTGGTGCAACGTCACGCCGGCCTCGGCCGCCGCAGGCTCGCCCCGCCTCCTCCGTACCGCTCCCTCCCCGCGGCCTGGGTGAGCCAGAGCCCCCGAAGCAGCTGCTCCTTTAACCCCGTCCTGTCTGGGCGGGGAACAGACGCCCTCAGGCGACCTACACGCAGAGGCGGGTCCAAATCCAAAGCTGAACCCCAGGAGCTGTGCGAACAGGGAAGAGAAGGGGAAATCTCTCCCAGCAGCCTCAGGAGCAGCGGATTAAAGCTCCACAAACAACGTGACGTGCCTGCATCTGCTGAATACCTGAATAGACAACAAATCAGCCCAAATTCAGGAGGGGGACTCTGGGAGCAGGAGATATTAATTTTTCCCCTTTTCCTTTTTTTTGTGAGTGTATATGTGTATGCTTCTGGGTGAGATTTTGTCTGTATAGCTTTGCTTTACAATAGCTTTATTTTACTTCACTATATTATAGCCTCTTTCTTTCTTTCTTTCTTTCTTTCTATTTTTTCTCCCTTTTACTCTGAGCCGTGTGGACGAAAGGCTCTTGGTGCTCCAGCCAGGCATCAGGGCCGTGCCTCTGAGGTGGGAGAGCCAACTTCAGAACACTGGTCCACAAGAGACCTCCCAGCTCCACGTAATACCAAACGGCAAAACTCTCCCAGAGATCTCCATCTCAACATCAAGACCCAGCTTCACTCAACGACCAGCAAGCTACAGTGCTGGACATCCTATGCCAAACAACTAGCTAGACAGGAACACAACCCCATCCATTGGCAGAGAGGCTGCCTAAAATCATAATAAGGCCACAGACACCACAAAATACACCACCAGACGTGGACGTGCCCACCAGAAAGACAAGATCTAGCCTCATCCACCAGAACTCAGGCACTAGTTCCCTCCACCAGGAAGCCTACACAACCCACTGAACCAACCTTAGCCGCTGGGGACAGATACCAAAAACAACGGGAACTACGAACCTGCAGCCTGTGAAAAGGAGACCCCAAACACAGTAAGATAGGCAAAATGAGACGACAGAAAAACACACAGCAGATGAAGGAGCAGGCTCAAACACACTGGACTTAACAAATGAAGAGGAAATAGGTAGTCTACCTGAAAAAGAATTCAGAATAATGATAGTAAGGATGATCCAAAATCTTGGAAATAGAATAGACAAAATGCAAGAAACATTTAACAAGGATGTAGAAGAACTAAAGAGGAACCAAGCAATGATGAAAAACACAATAAATGAAATTAAAAATACTCTAGATGGGATCAATAGTAGAATAACTGAGGCAGAAGAAAGGATAAGTGACCTGGAAGATAAAATGGTGGAAATAACTACTACAGAGCAGGATAAAGAAAAAAGAATGAAAAGAACTGAGGACAGTCTCAGGGACCTCTGGGACAACATTAAACGTGCCAACATTCGAATTATAGGGGTACCAGAAGAAGAAGAGAAAAAGAAAGGGACTGAGAAAATTTTTGAAGAGATTATAGTTGAAAACTTCCCTAATATGGGAAAGGAAATAGTTAATCAAGTCCTGGAAGCACAGAGAGTCCCATACAGGATAAACCCAAGGAGGAACACGCCAAGACACATATTAATCAAACTGTCAAAAATTAAATATAAGGAAAACATATTAAAGGCAGCAAGGGAAAAAAAAACAAATAACACACAAGGGAATCCCCATAAGGTTAACATCTGATCTCTCAGCAGAAACTCTGCAAGCCAGAAGGGAGTGGCAGGATATACTTAAAGTCATGAAGGAGAAAAACCTACAACCAAGATTACTCTACCCAGCAAGGATCTCATTCAGATTCGATGGAGAAATTAAAACCTTTACAGACAAGCAAAAGCTGAGAGAGTTCAGCACCACCAAACCAGCTTTACAACAAATGCTAAAGGAAATTCTCTAGGCAAGAAACACAAGAGAAGGAAAACACCTACAATAACAAACCCAATACATTTAAGAAAATGGGAATAGGAACATACATATCGATAATTACCTTGAATGTAAATGGATTAAATGCTCCCACCAAAAGACACAGGCTGGCTGAATGGATACAAAAACAAGACCCATACATATGCTGTCTACAAGAGACCCACTTCAGACCTAGGGACACATACAGACTGAAAGTGAGGGGATGGAAAAAGATATTCCATGCAAATGGAAATCAAAAGAAAGCTGGAGTAGCAATTCTCATATCAGACAAAATAGACTTTAAAATAAAGACTATTACAAGAGACAAAGAAGGACACTATATAATGATCAAGGGATCGATCCAAGAGGAAGGTATAACAATTGTAAATATTTATGCACCCAACATAGGAGCACCTCAATACATAAGGCAAATACTAACAGCCATGAAAGGGGAAATTGACAGCAACACAATCATAGTAGGGGACTTTAACACCCCACTTTCACCAATGGACAGATCATCCAAAATGAAAATAAATAAGGAAACACAAGCTTTAAATGATACATTAAACAATATGGACTTAATTGATATTTATAGGACATTCCACCCAAAAACAACAGAATACACATTTTTCTCAAGTGCTCATGGAACATTCTCCAGGATAGATCATATCTTGGGTCACAAATCAAGCCTTGGTAAATTTAAGAAAATTGAAATCGTATCAAGTATCTTTTCCGACCACAACGCTATGAGACTAGATATCAATTACAGGAAAAGATCTGTAAAAAATACAAACACATGGAGGCTACACAATACATTACTTAATAACGAAGTGATTACTGAAGAAATCAAAGGGGAAATCAAAAAATACCTAGAAACAAATGACAATGGAGACACGACGACCCAAAACCTATGGGACACAGCAAAAGCAGTGCTAAGAGGGAAGTTTATAGCAATACAAGCCTACCTCAAGAAACAGGAAACATCTCGAATAAACAACCTAACCTTGCACCTAAAGCAATTAGAGAAAGAAGAACAAAAAAACCCCAAAGCCAGCAGAAGGAAAGAAATTATAAAGATCAGGTCAGAAATAAATGAAAAAGAAATGAAGGAAACAATAGCAAAAATCAATGAAACTAAAAGCTGGTTCTTTGAGAAGATAAACAAAATTGATAAACCATTAGCCAGACTCATCAAGAGAAAAAGGGAGAAGACTCAGATCAATAGAATTAGAAATGAAAAAGGAGAAGTAACCACTGACACTGCAGAAATACAAAAGATCATGAGAGATTACTACAAGCAACTCTATGCCAATAAAATGGACAACCTGGAAGAAATGGACAGATTCTTAGAAATGCACAAACTGCCGAGACTGAACCAGGAAGAAATAGAAAATATGAACAGACCAATCACAAGCACTGAAATTGAAACTGTGATTAAAAACCTTCCAACAAACAAAAGCCCAGGACCAGATGGCTTCACAGGCGAATTCTATCAAACATTTAGAGAAGAGCTAACACCTATCCTTCTCAAACTCTTCCAAAATATTGCAGAGGGAGGAACACTCCCAAACTCATTCTACGAGGCCACCATCACCCTGATACCAAAACCAGACAAAGATGTCACAAAGAAAGAAAACTACAGGCCAATATCACTGATGAACATAGATGCAAAAATCCTCAACAAAATACTAGCAAACAGAATCCAACAGCACATTAAAAGGATCATACACCATGATCAAGTGGGGTTTATCCCAGGAATGCAAGGATTCTTCAATATACGCAAATCAATCAATGTGATACACCATATTAACTAATTGAAGGAGAAAAACCATATGATCATCTCAATAGATGCAGAGAAAGCTTTTGACAAAATTCAACACCCATTTATGATAAAAGCCCTGCAGAAAGTAGGCATAGAGGGAACTTTCCTCAACATAATAAAGGCCATATATGACAAACCCACAGCCAACATTGTCCTCAATGGTGAAAAACTGAAACCATTTCCACTAAGATCAGGAACAAGACAAGGTTGCCCACTCTCACCACTATTATTCAACATAGTTCTGGAAGTCCTAGCCACAGCAATCAGAGAAGACAAAGAAATAAAAGGAATCCAAATCGGAAAAGAAGAAGTAAAGCTGTCACTATTTGCAGATGACATGATACTATACATAGAGAATCCTAAAGATGCTACCAGAAAACTCCTAGAGCTAATCAATGAATTTGGTAAAGTAGCAGGATACAAAATTAATACACAGAAATCTCTTGCATTTCTATACACTAATGACGAAAAATCTGAAAGTGAAATTAAGAAAACACTCCCATTTACCATTGCAACAAAAAGAATAAAATATCTAGGAATAAACCTACCTAAGGAGACAAAAGACCTGTATGCAGAAAATTATAAGACACTGATGAAAGAAATTAAAGATGATACAAATAGATGGAGAGATATACCATGTTCCTGGATTGGAAGAATCAACATTGTGAAAATGTCTCTACTACCCAAAGCAATCTACAGATTCAATGCAATCCCTATCAAACTACCACTGGCATTTTTCACAGAACTAGAACAAAAAATTTCACAATTTGTATGGAAACACAAAAGACCCCGAATAGCCAAAGCAATCTTGAGAACGAAAAATGGAGCTGGGGGAATCAGGCTCCCTGACTTCAGACTATATTACAAAGCTTCAGTAATCAAGACAGTTTGGTATTGGCACAAAAACAGAAATATAGATCAATGGAACAGGATAGAAAGCCCAGAGATAAACCCACACACATATGGTCAACTTATCTTTGATAAAGGAGGCAAGCATATACAGTGGAGAAAAGACAGCCTCTTCTATAAGTGGTGCTGGGAAAATTGGACAGGAACATGTAAAAGTATGAAATTAGAACACTCCCTGACACCATGCACAAAAATAAACTCAAAATGGATTAAAGACCTAAGTGTAAGGGCAGACACTATCAAACTCTTAGAGGAAAACATAGGCAGAACACTCTATGACATACATCACAGCAAGATTCTTTTTGACCCAGCTCCCAGAGAAATGGAAATAAGAACACAAATAAACAAATGGGACCTAATGAAACTGAAAAGCTTTTGCACAGCAAAGGAAACCATAAACAAGACCAAAAGACAACCCTCAGAATGGGAGAAAATATTTGCAAATGAAGCAACTGACAAAGGATTAATCTCCAAGATTTACAAGCAGCTCATGCAGCTCAATAACAAAAAAACGAACAACCCAATCCAAAAATGGGCAGAAGATCTAAATAGACATTTCTCCAAAGAAGATATACAGATGGCCTACAGACACATGAAAGAATGCTCAACATCATTAATCATTAGAGAAATGCAAATCAAAACTACAATGAGATATCATCTCACACCGGTCAGAATGGCCATCATCAAAAAATCTAGAAACAATAAATGCTGGAGAGGGTGTGGAGGAAAGGGAACACTCTTGCACTGTTGGTGGGAATGTAAATTGATACAGCCACTATGGAGAACAGTATGGAGGTTCCTTAAA
This sequence comes from Balaenoptera acutorostrata, assembly GCF_949987535.1. Lineage (NCBI taxonomy): Eukaryota > Metazoa > Chordata > Mammalia > Artiodactyla > Balaenopteridae > Balaenoptera > Balaenoptera acutorostrata. The sequence continues at coordinate 66,228,378 of NC_080080.1, read as the reverse complement.
AAACTACAAATAGAACTACCATACGACCCAGCAATCCCACTACTGGGCATATACCCTGAGAAAACCATAGGTCAAAAAGAGTCATGTACCAAAATGTTCATTGCAGCTCTATTTACAATAGCCAGGACATGGAAGCAACCTAAATGTCCATCGACAGATGAATGGATAAAGAAGATGTGGCACATATATACAATGGAATATTACTCAGCCATAAAAAGAAATGAAATGGAGGTATTTGTAATGAGGTGGATGGAGTTAGAGTCTGTCATACAGAGTGAAGTAAGTCAGAAAGAGAAAAACAAATACAGTATGCTAACACATATATATGGAATCTAAGGGGAAAAAAAAAAAAAAGGCCATGAAGAACCTAGTGGCAAGACGGGAATAAAGACACAGACCTACTAGAGAATGGACTTGAGGATATGGGGAGGGGGTGGGGTGAGATGTGACAGGGTAAGAGAGTGTCATGGACATATATACACTACCAAATGTAAAATAGATAGCTAGTGGGAAGCAGCCGCATAGCACAGGGAGATCAGCTCGGTGCTTTGTGACCACCTAGAGGGGTGGGATGGGGAGGGTGGGAGGGAGGGAGATGCAAGAGGGAAGAGAAATGGGAACATATTGTATATGTATAACAGATTCACTTTGTTATAAAGCAGATGCTAACACACTATTGTAAGGCAATTATACTTCAATAAAGATGTTTGAAAAAAAAAAAAAAGGAAAAAAAAAATAGATTCACATACTCAAGTTATCTTAAACATACTTAAAAGTTTTTAAAAAACTGAATCAATTATCAATTTTTATATTAAATTAAAAATTTAATTCCTCAGGTGCACTAGGAGCATTTCAAGTCCTCAGTAGCCACATGGGACTGGTGGATCCTCTGTTGGAGAGTATAGCTCTGATCCCTTCGAGTCTAACATATGTCCCTTCCCTGGTTCCCTTCTTTCTGGCCATTGCTCTTTGGTCTCCTTGGTAAGCTCCTTGTCTTTGCCTTATTCTTAGATGTTATGGTTCCCTGTGGCTTCATTCAAAGTCCTCTGCTCTTTTTATTCTCTGTCCCCATCATTGTTTTAGTTACCATTTGTAGGCAGATAACTCCCAAATCTATATGTCTAAACCGAAATCTTTTCTAAGCTTTAGAAATATACATCTGACTCTTTACTGAACATCACATGCACATCTCAAAATTTCCCAAACTACCCTCATACTTTTCATTAAATTAGCTCTGTCTCCTTTGTTGTAATTTTCAATTGGTTTACAACAACCCAGTTATCTAAGAGAAAAAAATTGAAAGTTACTTTTAACTCCTACTCTTGCTCAGAGCCCACAACTAACAAATCAACAAGGCTTATGGGTTTTTTTCCTAAGTATTTTTTGGACTCTTGCCTTCTTGTGCATCACTAATACCACTGATATATTTCAGCATCCCCTTCCTTTTGTGACTAACTCCTATTTTTTTTTTCCAGAATCAGTTCAAACACCGTTTTCTAAGAAGCCTCTGGTTTCTTATCCTCTGTGTTCCTGTAGTACCATAGGTAGTACTTATAACTTGGAGCATCGTATGACTTCCCAACAGGCAGTAAGCTCTTTGAGAGTAGGGCTCAGTCTCATTTTCCTTATATCCTAGTTTTTAAATTATTTAAATGCTTGATGTATATCTTTTTGAAGCATCAGTTGATGACAGTTATTACACCCTCAACATCTTCATGATATTATAAGAAGTGGAATACAGATACTTTAATACTTGTAAAAAATGATTGTCCCCAAAGAAGTTATTTCTCTACTGAGAGAAGCATGAAAATACCCATGAAGTAAGTTTCTTCCTGAAAATGTTAATTGATACACTACAACTAGAATGGACCATAATACATAATTTTTTTAAAAGATTTTTTTGATGTGGACCATTTTAAAAGCCTTTTATTGAATTTGTTACAATATTAAAAAAAAAAAAAAAAAAAAAAAAGATGAACCTGAGGTTATAGATCCTTCCAAGTCTCTTCCACTTGCAATTTTTAAGGTAAAAAAAGCTTCTTTTAAAAACAAAGTATAGCACTATGAAAACACTGAATGTTTGATGTGGAAGCCTTTTTAACATCAGTAAAAAAAAAGAGAAAAAAAATCTTCTTTTATTATTTCAAAAACAGGGAAACGGTTTTGGATTTCTTTGAACATTTTAGAATTTAAAAGAATTTCCCACGCATGAATAAAATCAGATTTTCATCAAAAGCCTTTTAAGCAAAACTCCACACTTTTCTTCATAAAACAAAACAAATATTTTTCAGAGCAATATTCTCTTACACAAAAGATTTTTTACAAATCATTACAGTGTTCTGTGTGATGAAAATAAAATTCAAAATTATTCACTAAAATATTTTTCTTTCATTTTTTATTGCTACTAGGAATAAGAAAGCATTAAAGAGGATGTATGACTATAGATGAAAGTTACCCTGCCAAACATAAAAAACAAATTCTTTAATGTTTTGGTCATGAACTCTGACAATGATAAATCACTTTTCAACAGCTGCAGACAGCTGTTAAAGTCTGGAGCCTAAAACGCTTAATTGGGGAAGTGTGTTAAAAGTTAAAGGGCCAGTGTCCTTTTAGGCTACGTGAAGGCTTTCTTCAACAGACTCAGAACAGCGCATTCCAAGGTTTGGGAAAGAACACGTTAGTCTCTAGGTTCATTAAATGTAAAACGTTAGGTGGACAAATTGTACAGTGCTCCCAGTTATATATATGAGCAAGAAACAAGAGGCAGTGTTTAGTAAAAGAAGGCACTCAAGCTCCTTGGTAGACAGTTTTCATATACTATTTGGTGATGTGACTGAGATTAGTAGTGTTCTTTTATTTCAGATGTTTGAACTGGCCACTCCTAATCCCTTCAAGGTGGGTCTTACTACAATAAATCCATTTACCCAGGATTAATTTACTGATTGATGATTTCCAACCCTATTCAAATCAGTAGAACAAGAAAAAAATTTTTTTAATTTTAATGAGTTTTTTGTGTTGCTTGTATTCTATTCTGACAGTGTTTGCGCAGTGAGTTATTCCAGTTAATTTAGGGACTTCTTCACCTCAAATTTTTTCTTCATTAGGGTATTTCAAACTGATTTGCAGTCATAATATTTATTCAAGACACATAATTGCTGAGATACTGTCCTTCTGAAGCAGCGTTTGTTGCTTGCATGTGACTTTTTCCAAAATGTGTGTGTGTGTATGTACATATGTTCACTGCATATGTTATATATATATATATTCACTGCATATTATTATATATATTCATTACATATAATACATATTCACTGTATATTCGCTTCATATATGATATATAATACATAATATACATTCACTGCATATATATTCATTGCAGAGCCATATATATGTGTATGCGTACGTGTGTGTGTGTGTGTGTATACACTACTAAGCTCTGCAAGAACTGAACTGATGGTTTTATTTTATTTTTTCCATGAGTACCAAGTGTGTAAAGTTAAACATCATATATCTGTTTGAAGAGGGGCAGTTCCCGTTGAGTAACTGTTGGTAGGTCATTTCTCCTCTGTAAAACTCCTGACATTCAGGAAAGGGAGTAGTTCTGTTTCACACTCTGTAGCAAAGGTGATCTCTGGGAATTGTTTGCTGAGTAATTCGCTGTTACACAATACATCATTTTTATTGGTAATAAGGCAGATGTCACCAACAGCATAGTTTGTCCAAGGCTGGCTCTGAAATTTCCTTTAAGGCATTATGCTCCCAAACAGGCAGAAAATTGTCGTCAGCGATTGCAGATTGAAAGATCACATTGCAGCGTCCAAGGACTGTTTATGACTTTTCCAGCTATGCACAAAGTGGGTGGTGGAAAGTGGCCTTGTGTAAGCCTATTTGTTCCAGTTATGATGTATCTACTGTATAAAATTTGGGAAGAAATGTACCATAAAAATATGTTGTGTGACGTTTGTATTGTGTGAAGCACATGACTTTACATAAAGGATAGAGGAAAAAAAGACCCATTCGCAAAGTCTGTCTCATAAGAGTATCTATTGGAAGCAATTTTACTTATTGCTTTAAAAAACTAAGATAAATGACTTTAAATGAAAGCTCCTTATTGCTGATATTAATTAGAGAGACATGTTTATACATTTCACTCATAGGAGTCTTGTAAGCCATTCTTAACACACTGGGTAATAGCCATCATCTAAGGATCTATACTTTTTTAAAGTTCTGTGCTGGTTCAAATTCAATGAATTACTTCAAATTAGAGACAATATTGTACTAACACTCTAAACTTGTAACTTCAATCTCCTATAAATGTGGAAGGATCTTATCCCACTACCCAAAGAGTTAAAAGCAGCAGAGCCAGAAAATAAATTTCATATATGCACCACAAGAGTGGTAAGATGGCTCTTGTCACAAGTCATACATTCTCTTGTTGCTTTGTTGTTTATAGTATGATAAGGACTGTGTATTTCTAAAGGTAACACTAAAATGAAAGTTTGTTTCCTCTCATATCACGGTCCATTATGGATGTTCCTGGTCAGGTGATTCTATCCCAAGTGGTGATTCAGGGACCCAGACTTCTTAAGTCCTGTGGTCCCATTATCTTCAACATGTGGAGAGAATGGAACTGTTTGGAGCGCTCATCCCATCCGCCCACATGCCAAAAGCAATTTCCACAGATGACAACAACAAAAAAACAATTCAAGAAACCAAATGCAAATATGTATGCCCCAAAGGGAAGAAGTTGGCATTGATTCCTCAAGGATAAGTCCAGAGAGATAGCTAAGCTACGCCATATAAGAGTAAAGGTAAAGGAAATGGAAAGCTGTACTTATGTAGAAGAAAAAGTATGACAAATGCTAGTGTTTCCATTTAGTTATGTATACAAATACATCTTTAATTTTTTAATAAAATATTTACTTTAAAAATACTGAGGCCAAGCCATGCTTTGTAAATGGGCAGGAAACCACCTTGTGTAGGAAATCATTTGATAAAATCTAGATTAAAATAACTGGCCAAAGTCTTTGAAAAGACATGGGATGGGGAGAGGAAAGAACCAGTATTGCTCATACTTTAGAAAAAAAGGAAAAGCCTTTGCCTTTCATTACTAGGTAAGTAGGAAAAGGAATCCAAATAAAATCCATTTGCACTCACAGACATTAAGGGTCTACGATCCCCAAGAACAAATACCGTCAGGCTGTGCAAATATCTGCCTCTAACAAAAGAGAAGCCAGCATAGGGCTGAGAGAAGGATTCCACATTCCCTTACTCAGCATATTCATTAGTAAACTAAGCAAAGTACCTGAGACCACTTAACTCAAGTATTTTCACACCTACAGAGCACTTCTTTCCGGGAAAATAGGTGGTAGCAAATCAGCATCAATCTTAGAAACGTCACGAGGGTTAGCAGGCAGGAACTGGTCACCTAAACTGGTACCATTTTCAAGTGATCTTTGCATGCTGCTTCTTCAGGAAAGCCCCCGACAGATCTTAATTGATTTCACAGCTGCCTTGATGCCTCTCCTTCATAGTCCTCATCTTGATTGTAATTTAAATCATTGCTGGAAGTGATGATGTGTTTAATATTTATCTTCCCCACTAGACTGAATGCTCAGTGAAGGCAGGGCTCCTGACGGGTCTACTGCTGCATTTCTAGTATCAAACACTGTCTCTGTCAAATAACAGACTCCCAATAAATGTTTCTTAGCGAAGGAATGATCTAAGGGTTGGAAGAATGTTCTTACCTCTACTCTTCGCTTGGTTAACCCCTCCTCATCCCTCAGATCTTGACTTAAGCGTGGCTGTCTCAGGAAAGCCTTCCTTGATCCCATAGACGAAGCCAAATCTACCTGTTCTATCACTGTTTTTGTCAAAGTTGCAATTTTACACTTACTTTTGGGAAACTGATTGTCTCTTTCGTCAATAGTCAGAAAGCTTTATAAGAGTAGATCCTTTTATTCCTAGTACCTAGCATAGTGATCAGCATATAATTAATTGGCTGTTAATTTAATTAACCAGTTTATAAGTGGCTCAGAGAACTGAATGAACAAGTAAATGAATATGTGAATGAATGAAGAGAAAGATATTTATAAAATTCGCCATTAAACATACCTTGAATCTGCAGACCGTATGTGTATATATAGTTAAAAGAGAATAAAAATGTAAAGTCACCTTTCACATAGGTAGGGTAATGAAAAACAAAATGTATAATAATATAATAAGGCTAAAATATACAATGCACAATGCAGTGATAGGAATAATATACATTAGACACACCTTTGCTAGATATGAGTCAAGTCAGAGTTCTGAGAAGATTCAAAACTGAGATTCCAAAATTATGTGGGAGGAATACACAAGGACAGTGTTGAATGCCCACCAGAGAGAAAGAAATGTGTCCATATCTGGCTACACCACTGCAAATAGTTAAAGAAAACTTGAAGCAGAATCAGGGGAATGTCAATCTGAAAACTGAGTCAGGGAGTGAAAAATTGACTAGCATAATTGAGCTTTGAGAACAAGGAAAGAAGCAGCAACTTTCATGTAAAACCTTTTACACTGAGACTTTAGGGAACTATTTTCCAACTCTTCTGTTGCCAGAGCAATAAAAATGAACAAAATGCAGCAAGCATGATCTATGTTAGAAGTTAGGTTGTTTGAAATTAAGCTTTTCAAACTTTGGACTAATTTACTAAGGGCACTGTGTTCCTCTCAAAAGTCTATAAGGACACAGATTTCCTCAGTGGGATGAAATGATTTAGGGGAATACGAGAGGAGGTCCAGGGCAAAGGCCTCCGGGACCTCTGCAGTGCCCTGAGCCTTCACACTGAATAATGAGAGTGGGTTGGAGAATGAAAGAGTGTTTTTTAATGGAAATCTTTTTTGTCTTCACTGTAAATTTGCTCCATGCTCAACCACAGGATCTACTTACTTTGTTAGTGAAACACCTTCAGAGGTTTATGATTAAAGGAGATGATCATATCAGATTTAAGCAGAATATGAGTGATAATGCAGGCTTACTGGTTCATATGGGCATTTTTTTTAAAAAATTGGCCTCAGGGCTTTTAAACTGAGACTGTGAGGGAAAATTCATACTATTAAACCAGAAACAGGCTGAAATTGCTCTAAGTTTATGAAACAGAAAGTTTTCAAAAGTTAAGTATCTGTTGATTTAATGTACTGAGGATCAAGTGTCTGGGTATTGAGGAAGCTAGAGTCTTTGTCCTGAAAATTTCAGTTATCTTTGGTTCATGATGGAATGTGGAATTGCCCTGTGACCAGCCCGTTCACTTTATTCGTTCATTTAGTGTCGAGTATTAACTGAACACCTATTATTGTGTGTGCAAAGTCAAGTGTTAAGTTCTATGGAACTCAAGAAATTTAAACAGGAAACCTTCCCTCGTGAGGTTTACAAACCTTCTTTCGATTCAGTGTATTGAAAACTAGATTTAGCAAACTAAAAAGTATCTACATTTATTCTGCCCTAATGTAATTAAACTCATTTATTTATTTATTTTTTATATCAATGCCCATGCCTTAGTGTTTGACTTTTTTTTTGAATTTTTGAATTTTATTTATTTTTTTATATAGCAGGTTCTTATTAGTTATCCATTTTATACATATTAGTGTATATATGTCAATCCCAATCTCCCAATTCATCACACCACCACCCCCCCTCCCAGCCACTTTCCCCCTTTGGTGTCCATACGTTTGTTCTCTATATCTGTGTCTCAATTTCTGCCCTACAAACTGGTTCATCTGCACCATTTTTCTAGATTCCAGATATATGTGTTAATATTTGTTTTTCTCTTTCTGACTTACTTCACTCTGTATGACAGTCTCTAGATTCATCCACGTCTCTATAAATGACCCAATTTCGTTCCCTTTTATGGCTGAGTAATATTCCATTGTATATATGTACCACATCTTCTTTACCCATTCGTCTGTCGATGGGCATTTAGGCTGCTTCCATGACCTGGCTATTGTAAATAGTGCTGCAGTGAACATTGGGGTGCATGGGTCTTTTTCAATTATGGTTTTCTCTGGGTGTATGAGCAGTAGTGGGATTGCTGGGTCATATGGTAACTCTATTTTTAGTTTTTTAAGGAACCTCCATACTGTTCTCCATACTGGCTGTATCAATTTACATTCCCACCAACAGTGCAAGAGGGTTCCCTTTTCTCCACACCCTCTCCAGCATTTGTTGTTTGTAGATTTTTTGAGGATGGCCATTCTGACTGGTGTGAGGTGATACCTCACTGTAGTTTTGATTTGCATTTCTCTAACAATTAGTGATGTTGAGCAGTTTTTCATGTGCTTCTTGGCCATCTGTATGTCTTCTTTGGATAAATGTCTATTTAGGTCGTCTGCCCATTTTTGGATTGGGTTTTTTTTTATATTGAGCTGCATGAGCTGTTTATATATTTTGGAGATTAATCCTTTGTCCGTTGATTCATTTGCAAATATTTTCTCCCATTCTGAGGGTTGTCTTTTCATCTTCTTTATGGTTTCCTCTGCTGTGCAAAAGCTTTTAAGTTTCATTAGGTCCCATTTGTTTTTGTTTTTATTCCCATTACTCTAGGAGATGGATCAAAAAAGATCTTGCTGTGATTTATGTCAAAGAGTGTTCTTCCTATGTTTTCCTCTAAGGGTTTTATAGTGTCCAGTCTTACATTTAGGTCTTTAATCCATTTTGAGTTTATTTTTGTGTATGGTATTAGGGAGTCTTCTAATTTCATTCTTTTACATGTAGCTGTCCAGTTTTCCCAGCACCACTTATTGAAGAGACTGTCTTTTCTCCATTGTATATGCTTGCCTCCTTTGTCATAGATTAGTTGACCATAGATGCGTGGGTTTATCTCTGGATTTTCTATCCTGTTCCATGGATCTATATTTCTGTTTTTGTGCCAGTACCATATTGTCTTGATTACTGTAGCTTTGTAGTATAGTCTGAAGTCAGGGAGTCTGATTCCTCCAGCTCCATTTTTTGCCCTCAAGACTGCTTTGGCTTTTCAGAGTCTTTTGTGTCTCCACACAAATTTTAAGATTTTTTTGTTCTAGTTCTGTAAAAAATGCCATTGGTAATTTGATAGGGATTGTACTGAATCTGTAGATTGCTTTGGGTAGGGTAGTCGTTTTCACAATATTGATTCTTCCAATCCAAGAACATGGTATATCTCTCCATCTGTTGGTATCATCTTTAATTTCTTTCATCAGTGTCTTACAGTTTTCTGCATACAGGTCTTTTGTCTCCTTAGGTAGGTTTAGTCATAGGTATTTTATTTTGTTGCCATGGTAAATGGGAGTGTTTCCTTAATTTCTCTTTCAGATTTTTCATCATTAGTGTATAGGGATGCAAGAGATTTCTGTGCATTAATTTTGTATCCTGCAACTTTACCAAATTCATTGATTAGCTCTAGTAGTTTTCTGGTGGCATCTTAAGGATTCTCTATGTATAGTATCATGTCATCTGCAAACAGTGACAGTTTTACTTCTTCTTTTCCAATCTGGATTCCTTTTATTTCTTTTTCTTCTCTGAATGCCGTGGCTAGGACTTCCAAAACTATGTTGAATAATAGTGGCGAGAGTGGACATCCTTGTCTTGTTCCTGATCTTAGGGGAAATGCTTTCAGTTTTTCACCATTGAGAATGAGGTTTGCTATGGGTTTGTCATATATGGCCCTTATTACGTTGACGTAGGTTCCCTCTATGCCCACTTTCTGGAGAGTTTTTATCAGAAATGGGTGTTGAATTTTGTCAAAAGCTTTTTCTGCATCTATTCAGATGATCATATGGTTTTTCTTCTTCAATTTGTTAATATGGTGTATCACATTGATTGATTTGCATATATTGAAGAATCCTTGCATCCCTGGGATACATACCACTTGATCATGGTGTATGATCCTTTTAATGTGTTGTTGGATTCTATTTCTTAGTATTTTGTTGAGGATTTTGCATCTATATTCATCAGTGATATTGGTCTGTAATTTTCTTTTTTTGTAGTATCTTTGTCTGGTTTTGGTATCAGGATGATGGTGGCCTCATAGAATGAGTTTGGGAGTGTTCCTTCTTCTTCAATTTTTTGGAAGAGTTTGAGAAGGATGGGTGTTAGCTCTTCTCTAAATGTTTGATAGAATTCGCCTGTGAAGCCATTTGGTCCTGGACTTTTGTTTGTTGGAAGATTTTTAATCACGGTTTCAATTTCATTACTTGTGACTGGTCTCTTCATATTTTCTATTTCTTCCTGGTTCAGTCTTGGAAGGTTATACCTTTCTAAGAATTTGTCCATTTCTTCCAGGTTGTCCATTTTATTGGCATAGAGTTGCTTGTAGTAGTCTCTTAGGATGCTTTGTATTTCTGTGGTGTCTGTTGTAACTTCTGCTTTATCATTTGTAATTTTATTGATTTGAGTCCTCTCTTTTTCTTGATGAGTCTGGCTAAAGGTTTATCAATTTTGTTTATCTTCTCAAAGAACAAGCTTTTAGTTTTATTGATCTTTGCTATTGTTTTCTTTGTTTCTATTTCATTTATTTCTGCTCTGATCTTTATGATTTCTTTCCTTCTGCTAATTTTGGGTTTTGTTTGCTCTTCTTTCTTTAGTTCCTTTAGGTGTAAGGTTAGATTGCTTATTTGAGATTTTTCTTGTTTCTTGAGGTAGGCTTTTATTGCTATAAACTTCCTCCTTAGAACTGCTTTTGCTGCATCCCATACGTTTTGGATCGTCATGTTTTCATTGTCATTTGTCTCTAGGTATTTTTTGATTTCCTCTGTGACCTCTTGGTTATTTAGTAACGTATTGTTTAGCCTCCAGGTGTTTGTGTTTTTTACGTTTTTTTCCCTGTAATTGATTTCTCATTTCATAGCATTGTGGTTAGAAAAGATGCTTGATATGATTTCAATTTTCTTAAATTTACTGAGGCTTGATTTGTGACCCAAGATGCGATCTATCCTGGAGAATGTTCCATGCACATTTGAGAAGAAAGTGTAATCAGCTGTTTCTGGATGGAATGTCCTATAAATATCAATTAAATCTATCTGGTCTACTGTGTCATTTAAAGCTTGTGCTTCCTTATTAATCTTCTGTTTGGATGATCTGTCCATTGGTGTAAGTGAGGTGTTAAAAGTCCTGCACTATTATAGCTGTTAGCAGTTGCCTTATGTATTGAGGTGTTCCTATGTTGGGTGCATATATATTTATAACTGTTATATCTTCTTCTTGCATTGATCCCTGGATCATTATGTAGTGTCCTTCCTTGTGTCTTGTAACATTCTTTATTTTAAAGTCTATTTTATCTGATATGAGTATTGCTACTCCAACTTTCTTTTGATTTCCATTTGCACGGAATATCTTTTTCCATCCCCTCACTTTCAGTCTGTATGCATCCCTAGGTCTGAAGTGGGTCTCTTGTAGACAGCATATATACAGGTCTTGTTTTTGTATCCATTCAGCGAGCCTGTGTCTTTTGGTTGGAGCATTTAATCCATTCACATTTAAGGTAATTATCAATATGTTTGTTCCTATAATCATTTTCTTAATTGTTTTGGGTTTGTTTTTGTAGGTCCTTTTCTTCTCTTGTGTTTCCCACTTAGAGAAGTTCCTTTAGCATTTGCTGTAGAGCTGGTTTGGTGGTGCTGAATTCTCTTAGCTTTTGCTTGTCTGTAAAGCTTTTGATTTCTCCATCGAATCTGAATGAGCTCCTTGCGGGGTAGACTAATCTTGGTTGTAGGTTCTTCCCTTTCATCACTTCAAATATGTCATGCCACTCCCTTCTGGGTTGTAGAGTTTCTGCTGAGAAATCAGCTGTTAATATTATGGGAGTTCCCTTGTATGTTATTTGTCATTTTTCCCTTGCTGCTTTCAATAATTTTTCTTTGTCTTTAATTTTTGCCAATTTGATTACTATGCGTCTCGGCGTGTTTCTCCTTGGGTTTATCCTGTATGGGACTCTCTGCACTTCCTAGACTTGGGTGGCTATTTCCTCTCCCATGTTAGGGAAGTTTTCGACTATAATCTCTTCAAATATTTTCTCGGGTCCTTTCTCTCTCTCTTCTCCTTCTGGGACCCCTATAAGGCGAATGTTGTTGCATTTAATGTTGTCCCAGAGGTCTCTTAGGCTGTCTTCATTTCTTTTCATTCTTTCTTCTTTATTCTGTTCCGCAGCAGTGAATTCCACCATTCTGTCTTCCAGGTCACTTATCCATTCTTCTGCCTCAGTTATTCTGCGATTGATTCCTTCTAGTGTAGTTTTCATTTCAGTTATTGTATTGTTCATCTCTGTTTGTTTGTTCTTTAATTCTTCTAGGTCTTTGTTAAACATTTCTTGCATCTTCTCGATCTTTGCCTACATTCTTTTTCCAAGGTCCTGGATCATCTTAACTATCATTATAATGAATTCTTTTTCTGGAAGGTTGCCTATCTCCACTTCATTTAGTTGTTTTTCTGGGGTTTTATATTGTTCCTTCATCTAGTACATAGCCTCTGCCTTTTCATCTTGTCTATCTTTCTGTGAATGTGGTTTTTGTTCCACAGGCTCCAGGACTGTAGTTCTTCTTGCTTCTGCTGTCTCTAAAGTCATTTTTTGATTCATTCAATCAACAAATATTTATTGCATGAAAAGTGAAGGCATATTTTATCTCAAGGAGTTTTTGGTTTGGTAGGAAAGGAAATCAGTTCACACCAATATATAAAATATTAGGCAACCTACTTTCAGTGCCTGATAGTACAGGTTGGCTCTCTCAACACCACGATTCCCAATCCACTTGTCTTTGTTTTCCTCATCTATCATAAAAACTTGAAAGCCAAATGCTTGATTTTGCAGTTAGCGTGGCCTTATGACACAGTCTTCTCCAAGAGGATGCTGGGCAGAAGACCTAAATAGACATTTTTCCAAAGAAGATATACAGATTGGCAACAAACACATGCAAAGATGCTCAACATCACTAATCATTAGAGAAATGCAAATCCAAACTACAACGAGGTATCATCTCACACCAGTCAGAATGGTCATCATCAAAAAATCTACAAACAATAAATGCTGGAGAGGGTGTAGAGAAAAGGGAACCCTCTTGCACTGTTGGTAGGAATGTAAATTGATACAGCCAGTATGGAGAACAGTATGGAGGTTCCTTAAAAAACTAAAAATAGAACTACCATACAACCCAGCAATCCCACTACTGGGCGTATACCCTGAGAAAACCATAATTCAAAAAGAGTCATGTACCGCAATGTTCATTGCAGCTCTATTTACAATAGCCAGGACATGGAAGCAACCTGTGTCCATCGACAGATGAATGGATAAAGAAGATGTGGCACATATATACAATGGAACATTACTCAGCCATAAAAAGAAACTAAATTGAGTTATTTGTAGTGAGGTGGATGGACCTAGAGTCTTTCATACAGAATGAAGTAAGTCAGAAAGAGAAAAACAAATACCGTATGCTAACACATATATATGGAATCAAAAAAATAAATAAAAGGTTCTGAAGAACCTAGGGCCAGGACAGGAATAAAGACACAGATGTAGAGAATGGACTTGAGGACACAAGGAGGGGGAAGGGTAAGCTGGGACGAAGTGAGAGAGTGGCACTGACATATATACGCTACCAAATGTAAAATAGGTAGCTAAGGGGAAGCAGCCACATAGGGAGATCAGCTCGGTGTTTTGTCACCACCTAGAGGGGTGGGATAGTGAGGGTGTGAGGGAGATGCAAGAGGGAGGGGATATGGGGATGTATGTATATGTATAGCTGATTCACTTTGTTATAAAGCAGAAACTAATACACCATTGTAAAGCAATTATACTCCAATAAACATGTTTAAAAAAAAAAAAGAAGAGAAAGGAGGAATCTGCAAAGCCTTTAGGGGGAGGGAGGAGTGGCATTTATTTATATAACTTGAATTCTTATCTCTTCTATTAGATGAAAAAGCTCTTTGAGGAAAGCAAATGTGTCTTATCTATCTTTGTATGCTTATGCCTAGTAATTAGAACAGTCTTCAGCATATATAAGGTTCTCATAAGTGTAAGTTAAATAAATGAATGTTTGTATTCTTTCATTCATATTAAACATAACAAGAAATACCAAAAAATTGTGTCATCTAGTTAAATTCTCTAAACCAGTGTGACCATACATTTTTGTTCACACAATTCCATTAGTATATGGAATTTACAATATATACAAATATATAGGTAATACACAAATATATATAGGTAAATACTTACATTAACACATTATGCATATCACAAAATACACCAAATAAGGAGTTAAAAGAATGAGATAAAAATAAATATGATAAACATTATGATTCCCTCCCCCCACCCCCACCTCAGTGGATCAAGGTTAACAAACCATCTGGGGACACGCCTTTTGTATAGATCCACTTGGGGAACACCACTCCAAATTAGAGTATCATAGAACTATTTTAAGGCCAAGGAGCAATTGATGAGTCACGTAAATTATTATCAATATCTCAAATCACACTATTAATCATTTCATATCATTTCCTTCTAAGTTTTCCAGGTTTTATAGCTGTAAGAATTGGTGCACAATGGCTAAAAATAAACTGAGACTTCTAGGAATGCAACCAACTAATGTCACCTCCATTTACTCTGAAATGAAATAGAATGCATGTAGGAAAGATTCACTGAGTCTATACTGTGCTCTAGACACTGTGTTAGGTGCTGGAAATATAAACATTAATTGTCCCAACTCTTCAGGAACTCACTGTTCATTGGGGAAAGAGGCAAATGAATGGATGAAGCACCATAGTTTCTGTGATAGAAGCTTGTCTCCACACAATGGAGCCATGAAGGAGCAATTCCAGCAAAAGTTTCATAAAAGTCAGTGACATGAGCTGTCAAGGTCATTAAAATGGGGTTTGCATTTTCATTCACTAGTTTCTGCCAAGTAAAACATCCTTTATATTTTATTAACTAATAATCAATTTCTACTCAACTTACCTTTTACTATGAATAAAATGTTTGAATTAACTGTTTTAATAACAGAGTTATCTCTGGCCTAGACGTGTCATTAAAAGTTGTCTTGGAAGCACACAGCTGATTTTTGGCATAACAGTTTGCATAGCACAGGTCAGTCTTGGAGTCAGCAGGGATTTATTTCAGAAGTAGAAAATGGCCCTTATTCTAGGTATAAGGAATAAGGAATACCCTTCCTTATTCTAGGGTGGTTTTATAAAACGTCTCACCCTAGAGCCCACAGCATGGCTCCTAAAAATATTATTGAAATAAAAGTCTAGGTTAGTAATTTTTAAAAATATTTTAGTAATCTTAGAAATGAAAGTATATTTGCATAACTTTCTTTTTTAGGAAAGATAAAATACGTGTATTAAAATAATAAAGTTGTTTTATTTTATGCTCCACCGAAGAAGAGAGGTGATGAGAAAAATTCTTAGAAGAAAATTAATCCTTCCCTTGATTCTAGCCATTGAGACCCTCCCCTACCCCACCCAGTCCCAGTTATTCCTATGATGGTTTCTATACACAGTACGTCCCCCTTTTTAGATCTTGGGAGGCACAAGGCTCTTTTGCTTTAAGTCCTTTGACTTCCATCCCCTCCTCCATCCCTCAACCAACCCCCAGTGAGTTTTCATTCAACACCTCCAAGAGCAAATGAGTTTCTTCTGTCTAAAACTGTCTAGACAGATACAAGGGGGCAGGGAGAGTACCAGACCACTTTTTTTTTTTTAGCATGGAAATTGAGGCTGTATTAACTTACTCCATACCAGTTCATACTAAAGAGTTTTAAAATAGTTAATGTAAATCCACTTATTTAAGTAAAACTGTAGTGCTGAGTTGTCCACTATCTGGTGGTGTCTGAACATTATGAACATCGTGTTAGTAGGAATCATCTCATATTTGGCTCGTGATGAAGATCTTGATGCTTAAATTTGTCCCTTCACAAAGCCCTCAAGGATAGGCACACTTCTGTTATTGGGGGCCTACTGAAAGCAGAAAGCCCAATTATTACATTTCCTGTATTTTAGCTGAAATGTAGGCTTTGTTTTCACCTTCCTGACAGTTTTTCAGCTTCGGCAAGATTTTCATAGTAATTTTTATTCACAAAGAGAGTGACAAGGATTCCTCTCGGCTCGATTATTAGTGGACAAATAGATGACCTTGGAAACTGGCAAGCTGCATCTCCTCCTGAGGATGTCAGCTGGATAATGAAGGAATATGTTCCAGGGTTCAGAAGTGACTGTTTTCTGCATGTGTGCATGCACACCCATGCATGTGTGTGTGTGTGTGAGATGCTACGTGTATTAGTGTGTTGCTGTGTGTGTTACTGTGTGTTAGTGTATTTGTGTATTCATGTGTATTGGTGTATTAGTATGTGTTCCAGTGTGTATGTTGGTGTGTTAGTGTGTGTGTATTAGTGTGTGTATGTGTTAGTGTGTATGAGTGCCTGTGTGTCACTGTATGTTTTGGTGTCCGTGTTCGTGTGTGTTGGTATGTGTGTTAGTGTGTGTATCAGTATGTATATTGTGTATGTCAAGATGTGTGTGTGTGTGTGTGTTGGGGGGTGTGTGTGTGTGTTGCAAAAACAGGGGCAAGGATAAACCGACAAGTGGGAATAGGAAACTTGGTGAGCATATTAATCAAGAAAGGCTGTGTTCTGTTTGTTTGTTTTCCATGAAAATGCTAGCTGGGCCTATTCAATAAAGTACTGGGGCAAAGAAAAAGTTCGGAAGAGGAATAAATTGAAAGGGATCAAGAGTGAGGAAAGAGAGTGAGATCTAGACTGGAAGGTCGAAAGAGAAAGAAATCAGAAGAGGCTGAAAAGGTAGCACCATGACCTGAGCCCGTGGATGCCCTTGGCTTCCCCACAGAATTATCACCATGGAGAGCACGAGGAAAACGATGAAAGGTCAAGTTCAACCACATGGGCTGAAATCCATCTCACCTGGGTTCTGCTTTGTTCTCTTTTTGAGGAATGTTAATGATCAGCCCGATTGAAGGACAGAGTGGAGGCCAAGACAGCTGAAAAGTTCTAAGCTGGTGGTGACTTCCCGGAAATGGACAACGTCATCCTGTCAATGCAGCATTGGCCCCAGAAACAACAGGAGAGCTGCCTCCCTCTGGGATTAATTCTATCTGTGTGTGGGGAGTGCGGGCAGAGAACAATAGAGGAAAAGAGAGGCGTAATTTCCACATAGAGTGAAAGCCTTTGGAGCTGTTGAATAGTCCTACCCGTTTTCATGTTGAGATTTTACTAAAGGCATTTTATTATGATTACTAGTAACACTTTAGTCATATTATTTATCTACACACACACACAAAACTATCCAAGAACCTTGCCTTTCAAAACAAAATTTTTATTGCATTTAAAAATAAGGGAAGTTAAAAAAATAAGGAACATGTTTGTAGAGATAAATGTTCATCGCAAACATGAACATGAACATGAAAATGTGGTTTGGACTAAAGTCACGAGTAACATAATTAACAACAACAACAACAAAACCACTAAAGGATTTGTGAGAACTAAAACAAAACCCAAAAGGCATCTGATGGGTGATGGGCTTTCCGATTCCCCCATTCCTCGTGCTCAGCCCCCACGTCAATCATTTCCCTCCCAGTGGTCACTAACCTGGCTATTTGTCTGTTTCCACACTAATGCATCACAAAACATCATGCCCACTTGCCTGGAAAAGATAATATCTCACACATATGGGGCCTGCCTTTGATCTCTGTGGTCGAGCTAGAGGTCAGAGGCCTGCCTTCTCCAGACCCTTACTTCAAATGATTCCTTTCATTTACTGAGAAACCAAACGTTAGCAGGGCAAAGGCAGGAAAAATAAAAGCTGTGATTTAATAGCAATTTATGTGTTTGGCCTATCTCAGTTTGGGTTTTATTCTCTTTGGGTCACATGTAATTCGTCATTCCTCACCGTTCCCCTGGGCTCCCTCCCCCACCATTTGTTTATTTTGGGCCCTCAGACCGACTGGCACTCTAAGGGATGCTCTTACATCCTCTTCCTCAACTTGTGGGGCACCATTCTGTCCTTCTAAAACGTAGCATTCAGAGACTTAACTCACTATCTCTTGTTAACAGCAAGAAAATATTGTAAGTTATAAGGCACAATTATGGAGCGGACTCTGGTAAATTTAGTGTTTTAAATGGTGAAAATAAATGGCTTTTGAAACTCATATGATTCATTGAGGGAATGTTCTTTTTGCACACAAATGGGGAAAGGAGGTAGATGAAGGAAGTTGGACCCAAAATTGGAGTGGAATTTAGACATGAAAAGTATTTTATAATATTTTCTCTTTTGTGAATAAAACAAAAATGATCGTATCTCAGGGTGTAGCAGATTTTAAAAGTATGAATTTTCACGTAAGTTATAATCAGTTATTGATAATTTGCAAGGTCATTAATGATAATCACAGTGCAGAACTTCCTAATAACGTGGAATGTTCACATTTATTGAGGGCGTCCCATGTGAACCATGCACTGAGTAGGGTGCTTAGTCACCTTTATTTCCAATCATCCTCAAAATAAGCCTATGAGGCAGATGTTATTCCCCTTTGAAAGATGACAAGCAGTCAATCAGTGAGTAGCAAAGAAAAAGCAAACCCCTTTGATTCCTCTGGAATTATCAGTTCCCCTAATGAGATTTACTGGAATGGATGTGTTTTACTAAAAAGAAAAAATTGAAAATACTCTACTATGCTCTTACAAAGGAAGGACTGGAGAGTTCAATTCAGTATTGCCATGCTTATATCATGGCAGCTCACCGCTTTCCCTGCCGTGAATGCAGGCAGCCTCACCAAGAGTTCTGGAGTCAGAGAACAGGGAATCCCAAAGCCAATGTTAGCCATGTTCCATGGTCAAGTTATGGAACCGCCCTGGGCCCCAGCTTCTCTGTAATGTGGATATAAAGAGAGTACCTACTTCATGGGGCTGTTATGAAGACTGAGATGACACATGTGAAACCCTAGTTTACTGCTTTCTGTATTCCAATATATGTGTGCATGTGTGTGTCCCATATATATACCAATATATATACATATATGAGGGGCAGGCAGGGAAACAGAGAGAAACTTGGAGACTGACTGTTGTGCCTGACAATGGATGGCACTGTTCAGTGAAAGCTGAGACTCATGCAGACACAGCAGATGTGTGATATGACAATCAAGACTTTTGCCGCTCAAAAAGGTATAGTGGGAAAAAATCCCTCAAAAATTAAAACTAGGACTACCATATGATCCAACAATTCCACTCCTGGGTACTTATCCAAAGAAACAAAAACACTAATTAGAAACCATATGTGCACCCTGATGTCCATCGCAGCATTATTTACAATAGCCAAGATATGGAAGCAACCCAAGTGTCCATCAACAGATGAATGGATAAAGAAGATGTGGTTTATATATATATATATATATATATATATATATATATATATATACACAGTGGAATATTATTTAGCCATAAAAAAGAATGAAATCTTGCCATTTGTGACAACATGGGTAGACCTAGAGGGTATTATGCTAAGTGAAATAAGTTAGACAGAGAAAGACAAATTCTGTATGATCTCCCTTACATGTGGAATCTAAAAATCAAAACAAATGAACAAACATAACAAAACAGAAACAGAATTATAGATACCAGAGGAGAGAGGGGTAGGGGGAAGAAAGAAATAGGTGAGGGGGATTAAGAGATACCAACTTTCAGTTGCAAAATAAATGTCACCAGTCTGAAATGTACAGTGTGGGGAATATAGTCAGTGACTAATATCTTTGTGGTGACACATCATAACTAGACTTATCCAGTAATCATCTTGAAATGTATAGAAAAAGTCACCATGTTGTATAACAGGAACTAACATAATATTGCAGGTCAATTATACTTCAAAAACAAACAAACAAACTCAGAAAAAGAGATCAGATTTGGGGGGGTGAGGGGAGGGGGAACTGAGAAAAAAAAGGTACGGGAGAAAAAGTTGGATTGTTGAACATTATACAGTGATTAGCTTATGGAAATTTGGAAAAGAAGAACACAAGACCTCTACATATATTATTGCCTGACTATTAAAGAACAAACATGGACTTCAGTTAATCTGGTCTGAGCAGCTTTCTATAGGCAGTAGGAGGGCAAAGGTACTGTCCCGGGGATGCTGCCTGGAGCTTGGGAAGTCTGTTGAGGACAAAGTCAGGCTACCGTAGTACCTGCTCAAGTTTCTGTCAATAAAAGGGCAGGTGGTGTGGCAGTTAAAAGCCTCGACTTTGGAGCCAGGTAGCCTTGGTTCAAATACCAGCCCTGCCAATTATGAGCTGTGGGACCTTGAGTAAGGCCAGCATCTCCACTTCCCCACTGGTACAGCACACAATCGTGTGAGGGTTACATGAGTTCATGTATTGATATGTGAAGTACTTGGAGCACTGCCTGGCACGATGTCGAGATTCAAGGGATGCTGTCTGTATAGAGACCAGGTGTCAGGCTGGGCGGATGCATCTCAGTGCTAGGGGCCACCTACAATGTTTTTCAAAGCTTTCTCTCATAATCTACTAGAACTTCATTAACAAGAAAAACATGCAGAATTGAGAAGGGATGACGTGAGCCTTCAAGAGGCCTCTAGTGTCTGATTCATTCGTTGTTCGGTTCTGAGAGAGTACACCACACCTTACACCAACCAGGGTATCATTTGCGTCCTCTGATCCTGAGTAAAAACATTTATGATCCAGGAACCACCTAACCGCTGAGGAGAAAAGACTCTAGTGATTCTGTCTGACTGAGAGAGCAGGAAGATTATAGATGTTCAAGAAACAGGAGTTCGTTGGGAGCCAATGTCCATTTTTACTGGATGGTTCCATGAAAGTATGAAATTTAGAAGGATTCTGAAGGATGGATTGGAACTTGAAGCTAATCTAAGAGAGAACCTTCCATCACAAGATGACCACGGAGCATGGGAAACAAAGGACACCATTTGTTAGCATTGTATCGCCTTGATGTGTTCATTCAGCAGTATCTACACTCATTTGACAGATTGGGGAAAGGAAAACCTTCATGATGATAGATTTTAAACGGTAGTTTCTCCCTTCACCCCGAAATGGGTGAATTCCCTATTTGGGAAAGCTCATTGCAGACACCTTAGAGGAGAGGGCAATTACACACTTAGCCTCAGGTTTTCCTAGAGTTAGAGGGAAAAAGAAACCGCAACGGAGATGTAGATATTAGGCAAAGAATTTAATTATTCATTGGAATTCGAGAAGCAGGGTCTGGGGCGGCTGACACAGGGAAAGCTGGTCCCTCCCCAGGTCCCCATTAGGGCAGCTGAATTCTGTTTCTCAGGTGTGCATTCCACAGCTGGAAATGCTGCGAAAAAGGGATTAGCCCCGCAGCACCTGTGATAGTCTAAGCTTGGGCTTAGACTTGGAACACATGAAGATAAGCTTTTCCAGGAAGGAATTCTTACTTTTGACTTGTTTGAGTGGAACCCAATGCTGTTTTCCCTTGCTTTTCACTTACCAGTGAGCCATCTTTCTCTTTTGTTTTTAAAGAAACTTTCTTGGGGTCTCAAGCTGAACCCCATCCTGATTCACTCATACTCACTCATCTCCTCACTTACAATAGTCTGAGGTCCTGAAAACCTGGATCACTTACCCACCTGCTAGTCGTTAAAACAATTACATGGTTAGGAGCTCACAAACAAAGCGATTCATAATGGACCCGGGTCCTATTTCCTCCTGGTCCCCTATGTAGGCGGGATGAATTACGTCCTTGTCCCCTCCAGAACCGGTGTCTCTGGAACAATGGCTCACACATAAGAGTGCAGAGGGGGGAGTCTTTTTTACTGCTCCTGTCTGGACACCCATCTTGCAAACCCCTCACCTCACAGTAAGCTCTCCCTCCCAGGTTGTCATTATAATTTACTTAGAAAATCCTGTACTTGTTTTTTTGCTCCATGGCATGTAAATGAATTTTAGTTCATTAATTCAATATTTAGCATGTGTTCATTGAGTGCTTACCGTCCTCGGTGTTAGGGTACAGCAGTCCCCAGGGAAAGCTCTTGACCTTCCGGAGCGGACGTTCTCGGGGCTGTGTGGTCTGGCTGCAGCAGTGCTTTGCAAGTTAGACGGAAAGCTTTCCTAGGGTAAACAGGATGCTTTTCTAGTCTTATTTTTAGCAACAGTGTGAATTTTCATAGCAACAATATTTGTACTCACTTCATAACTTGTAAAGAATTCTGGTCCTGGCATTCCATTTTGTTTCTCCCAGTGGAAGGCACTGTCTCCGCTGGGGCTGGCATTTTGTGACAAGAGGTAGTCTACCTTCTCTTTCTCAGAAATCCTCAGACCGTCCCGTGGTACAACAGAGAGTGTGGCTCCTATAAAGTCACTTAAAAAAAAATCATTTCTTACAATAAAAGTCATGCTGGAATAAAACATTAAAATGTGCACAGCAGAGTATAAACATTAAATTCAGAAAACAGGAAAAGGTAACCTTCTGGCCAAGGAAGGGGTGGTGGTGGGGTGCGGAGGGGGGGTTAAGCCCCTTTGCACAAAGGAATCCTGGGAGCTGCCTTTTCAGTGTAGCTTCAACTAGGAAGTTGATCTTCTTACTCCCCCATCCCCAATGCAGGTCACTGTGGCTCAGAAGAGAGGCTTCTGGAAGAAAAGGCTGGGGACCCAAGAAAATAGTGAGATCACAGGGCATTTTTTGGAGCTTGGGGTATGGCAGCCCTTTTTAATAGCTGATGAATTCATTCCATTTAACAAACAGGAGCCAAGCATCTTCTCTGTGATAGGCCTTGTGCCAGATGCAGTGTGACGGGTGGGCTGGGGAGTGAGGACTGTAAGTAGGGAAATAACTGATTTTTTTTTTTTGCTGTGTATAATTATTTTTTAAATTAAAGTATAGTCAACTTACAATATTATATTAGTTTCAGATGTACAACATATTGATTTGATATTTTATAGATATTTCATATAAAATTATTGTAAAATACTGGCTATATTCCCTGTGCTGTACATTACATCCTTGTATCTTATTTATTTTACACCTAGTACTTTTTACCTCTTAATCCCCTTCCCCTATCTTGCCCCTGCCCCCCACTTCTCTCCCCACAGGTAACCACTAGTTTGTTCTCTGTGAGTCTGTTTCTGTTTTGTTATATTTGTTTGCTCTTTTTTTAGGTTCCACATAGAAGTGAAAACATATGATTGACTTTTAATTTCAACTGTGAACTTGGTATGGTTGTAGATACAAAACTGAGAATTAACATCCAATAGTTACAAGGGTCCTGATACAAGGAAACAAGAATCCCAATGTGTCCCAGGGTGACCAAGAGCAGTTAGTAACACAAATAAGAGGAGAAAAACGGTGAGGGAGGGTGTTAAGAAAACTCTGGTGTTAACTAGAATAGAGACAATTGTCGGCAGCGAGATTCAACCGATTCCTGTTGAAGAGGAATAGAAATCCATATAAAAACACTATCCCATATAATTTGTTGTGCATGGTTATGTTTAAATTAATTGTATAATGAGCTGTGTTCATTTAGGCAACAGATATGTATCAAGCATTAATACAAATATTTCCCACCCCAGGGAATCATTAGAATCACTTGGTAAGATTTTTATACTCAGAGCCCTCACCACAGACCAAACAAATCCAGTGGTGGGGTACATACACTAGTATTGCTTTAAAAGCTCACTCAGTGACTTGGATGTACATTCAAGGATTGAGAACCTTTGGCCTAGTGTGGTGGTTCTCAAACCTGGCTGCACATTACACCACCTGGAGAGCTTTTAGAATGTACTGATTCCGGGTACCAACACTGACCAATTAAATCTGACTCTAGCAGGATAGGAACTGGACATCAGTACTTAAAATCTCCCCAGGTGATTCTCATGTTCAGCCATGGTTTTGAACCAACCGATAACGAGCCACTCCTGTTAGGTACTTGTAAACAGAGAACGAAGCTGGAGAACAAATATAACATCATCCCTGTCCTCCTAGAACTTCAGATTTAATAAGAAAGAGAGGCAAAGAACATGTTACAAACAAGCAAATTATGATAAACTAAACTAAGTATGGTGATGAAAACCAAAAGATGGCAATAATTGGAAATTATGGTGGAGTGTGAGGGAATGATCAAAATTCGGCAGAGTGGTCAGAGAGGTGACATTTAACTTGGAAATTAAAGGAAGACAAAGAGTTAGTCTTTGGAACTGGAGGAGAGAGGTGGGAGAAGGAATAAGGAATAGATATTTCTAGGTAATCCAAACAACACATGCAAGGGCCCTGGGGTGACATGTTCAAGGAAGGCTTCTGCCTGGCAGGGAATAAAGACAGGAACAAGTGATATGAGATGACCTGGAGAAGCTAGGCAGGGGCTGCGTCATGCCATGCTGAAGAAGTTGTATTTCACTTTAAGCTTAATAGAATCTATCACAGCCTTTTAAGCAGGGATGTGAGATGCTTCCATTAGTTTTTTCAAAGGTCAGGCAAGGGATGAGAGAGGCTTGGATGAGGGTGATGCAGTGGAGATGCAGAAAGATACCTCCTACTGGCTGGTAATTGCATGTGATTGTAAGTAACAGAGACCCAGGATAATGGTTATTTAATACAGAGATTCGGTTTTCTCTTACATAATGAGCATTCCAGGGCTGAAATGGCATCTCCTTCAGCTCTCACCTTCCCTAGAAAGTGCCTCCCTCCTCAAGAGTAATCTCATGACTGCAGCATGGCTGATGCAGCCCGAGCCAGCATGCCTTCACTTCAGGCAGGGAAAGAGAGGCAGAGCAAATAGACTCCCCCTTTTAAAAAATCTTTACTGGAAGCCCCACCCCGTTATTCCACCTGCATCCTATTTACCAGGACCCTGGCTGCCGCCACCTGCCAGAGAGGCTGAAAAGTGGAGCTTTTCAGCTGAGCACATCACCACCTCCAACAAAATCAGAATTTTACTGAAATGAAGAAGGGAAAAATTGATACTGGATGGACATTACTGAGTTCGAGATAGATTTGGAATTAGAATCACTAGACCTTGCTGAATTGGGATGGAGATTTGAGGGAAAGGGAGCAACCATGAGGGAGGCCACAGGGGACTGGGGAAGGCCATGGAGCAATAGATTAGGGAATCAAGTCCACCTCGGAAATGTCACATTTAAAATACCTGTGAGACAGCTACATGGGATTGTTAAGCAAGTGTGTGATTGAAAAAATAATTGAATCCAGAGAAATGGTATGGGCTGAAGGTACAAATTTGAGAGAATCTTATCTTACCAGATGAGAAATCTTGGACAAGTTATTGAATCATCTGTGTCTCTATTTCCCCATCTCTAAAATGGGAATAGCATCAATTCTTACCTCACCATATGATTTGAGTACAAACTGGGATTAAGACAAGTAAAATTTAGTCCATAGTAAGTACCAAAAACAATTCCTATGGTTATCCTATTGATAATGTTAGTTCAGGATGGTATTTACACAAACTCTTAGTTACGAAGAATATTTAATTCCACACTGAATAACAGATATTATTGTACTATAGTTTAAATTAAATATCATGAAAAAATATTAATTAGAAACAATTCACAAGAAAAATGCTAATTGATGTAATAAACTAAAAAATGCATGCTTGAACATAAAAAAAATCTATTGTCCCTTCCTTCCCAGATATATCAATTCAATATTTCAAAACATAGAGGTACAAACTATTATTCCAGTATTCCAATCTTCCAAAATAAGAAAAATAATCTTTTCATTATAAGGTTATAAGTTAGAGGTGAATATATATATACTAGGAGCAACAAACATTTTCAGCTCAGAATTTTTAATAACATTTCTCTCAAAGTGAAAGAAATATGAAATTATTGCCAAAATATTTCTAATATAGAAAAACACAAAAAAAGGATAAGGTACCTCACAGCCCATTACCCAGAGATTAACATTTTGGTATTTACACTTTCAGGTTTGTTTTCCCACATACACACCATGTTTTGTATTTTTTTCTTAACAAACTAAACTTATATTATATACAATGTTTGGCAAACTATTTTCTCATAACAATATACAATGAATTTTTCTCGTCATTAAATATTCTTCTACAATATTATCAGTGTATATTTACATACCACAATATACTTAACCAATCACATTTTTGAACATTTAAAGTTTTATCCAATTTATTGCTTTATAAACCTACAATATCTATTCAATAACCTCTGAAGAATAATAATTCAGTGATTTTTGGTTTTATTCAAAATAAAATGTTTTGATTAATGAAATTCACAATGAGATAGTAGAAAGTTAATAGCTATAAAGATAATACAAGTTAAAGTTCAATGAATTTATAATTGTAGCAACCTGATGAAATACATTCTAAAACTGCCTCTCTGAAATTCTTAACACAATAAACTTCTTAAAAAATGAGCTCCTTTTAAGTTCGCTGCTGAGCTGGAGTTCAGATGCTTGGATTCTTAACTTTACTACTGATTCAGTTTTCTACCAATAGTTACCTCTGGATGTGATTTCCTCCCTGACTGGACACTTCAAAACTCTGAGGATCATATGTTGTCTCTCCCCTGTTGTACCACCCAGCCCAGTGACAAGCACTATATGCCTGAAAACTAAATAGGACTCAACTACGTGTACTAAGTTCCATCACTGAATATGTTTGTGATGTTTACTTTCTTCAAAACAAAGATGAGGGTTGGGGATATAGTACAAAGAAAATGATTAAAAATTTTTCTAGAAAACAATTCTCTAAATGGTGATGATAAAAGTGAGCCAAAGTTAAAACACAGCAACGAGGGAAAAGAAGTTACTGTGGAAAAGTGCTTTACGAGTTTATTTTAAAAGTTGTCTAAAGGAGACTAAAAAGCCATGCTAACTAAATGCAGTGTGGGATTCTGGATTGGATCCTGGAACAGAAAAAAGGACATTATTGGAAAATCTGGTGAAATCTGAATAAAGTCTGTAGGTTAATAGTATTGTACCAAAGTTAATTTTTTAAGTTTTGGTAGCTGTACCATGGTTAATGCAAGGTGTTAACATTAGGGAAAGCTACAGAAAGCTGAATGAAGGGTATATGGAACTCTGGACTATTTTTGCAACTTTTCTCTAAGTCTAAAGTTATTTTGAAATAAAAAGTTTAAAAATCTATAATGATAAACATAAATCCGTAAAGCAACAACCAATGCCATTTTGGTCTCCTAAAATGTTAGAGGACCCAGGCAACATCTCAATTATTTATTATGAAGCTTATTAAAACAAGGGAGAAATGCAAACATTGAAACAGCAAAGTACATGATGGAAATCATCATCAGATGTTTCAAAGTGTCCATATCTATTCAATTCCAGCTCAAAGTTACAATTAAAAAAAATTAATTCTGTACTACTGAGGCTATATCTAAAAATGGATGGTGAAGAGTTGCTTTATAATATTTTTGTCTATTTAAGCTAACTTCTGACAATGTGACTTAGTTTCAGAGAGCCTAATAAATAGGAATCATTTTCTTCTTTTCTTCCAAATGTGTAAAAATAAAGTGCACAAACCTCAGTGAGTTTTGTTAGACTTAAATCTAGTCACATATACTTAAGAAAATGAAGTTTCCACATATAAATTCATATAAAAATTGATAAAGCAATGAGAAACATCTACATGATGGTTTATATGAAATACCCAAGCTAACCATATAAAGATTATAATTCATTATGAACTTGTTACCTTTCTATCACTTTTATTAAATAGTTGTATTAAATTTTTTATTTAAAAAAATCTTAAAGTGCTGAGTTTAGCAGTTTAAGTCTTGTATTTTATGACATGAGTCAGCCCAATTATACAAGTTTTATAAACTATTCTCAGCTGCCATACTGACCTAGTTTTTATATCTGGGAAGCAGTGTCATCTGATAAATGAGAATTTTTTTAAAAAGTTAGACCAATACTTATTAGAGTTTTGCAAAGCAAAAAAAAAAAAAAAAAAAGTAGCTGACAATCATTTGCAATTTTTTTCTTTTCAAAATGTGTCTCTAGAACTCAATAATTACTTTCCATTAGTACAAATACAGTACCAAAATATTTTCAGAAACTGATAAATATAGAAGATTATAAGTCTTTACTCAAAATGTTCCTAAAATTCCGCAACCCTGCAAATGGATACTTACATTTTTTTTGATAAGCAAATGCATCTATCCCAACAATAAAGGAAATTGGAATTGTCTTGGCGATAGTCTCCCCAAACTAACTGGTATTGAAAAAGTAAAATTGCTCAAGGTTAATCAGCCTAATCTGAAGGAGAGGAAGTTTACCCTTCATTTCCCAACAGATTCTCTTTAATTTGGAAGCTACATTGACAGGTGGCCTCAACACTCAGGGCATTGCAGACCACCTTGAAGGTCTCAGTGCCAGTAGTCTTTGAAGTCAGAATAATCAACAAGTCATTTGATACCCGATCAGACGCAATGGCCCCATGGAGAAGGCCGTCTCTCAGGTAGACTGATTGTCTATCAAATACGAATAACTCGATACAGTTTGCTGAGCCAATTCATAGACTTAATGGAACTCTAAAGCAGAGATAAATGGGCATTACAAACTGATTTTCAGTGCTCTTACTTTCTATATGTGTTAATATATTTTCTTTCAAGTGTACATAAGCATCCACAAAAAATGATCCTTTACTAATAATGAAGGGAAGAAAAAATAGTTTGTAATTTATGGGCAGATAAAGCTCCCCCTCTTATTTTGGTACATGGTAAATTGTTTGATCAAATATTTTGAATAAGAGGTCATCTAAAGTCATGTACAGTACAAAGAAAAAAAAAATTTTTGCCATGATGTGTGAATAGATGGAGAAAAGAATTTCCATTCTTGGGAAGGAATTGATGTTTTCCTATCAGGACAAAATAAAATTTTCTCGACATTAAATGTTCTCTATGATGATGGTTATTAAGATTTCTATTTATCAAATCCAATTCCAGTTGCAATTATTGAGGTCTTAGTGGGGTTTTGCCCTTAGTTGAGCAGGTAATTCATGTTTTTACCTTAAGTTACCAACACTTCCTGTTCAATTGAGGAGTAATTTATAACTGCATTGTGTGCTCAGGAAAGGACCTAACACCATTTGCATGTATATTTGTGACACTGATATTGTCAATGTTCATATCAATTAAACTTAATACAATAGTTAATACAATATTCATATCAATTCAACTTAATACAATAGTTTCTGAGCCCCTCCTATATTTCACTCACTGGACCAGGTGCTGGGAAGGGTATTCCATGGATTGCAGTGGCTTTCCCACTAGTACTGACAAATGTCATAGGTAATCTCACCAAAGTGAATGAGGTGCTTGACATCCTTTACATGGCTGCAGTTCCCAGAAAACCATTTTCCTAGTTCACAGGAATGCTCGACCTTATGGAATTTGAAGAGGTTCCCATTAGCAGGGACAGCTCCCATGGTTCACTACATGCACTGGAAAAAAATAACTGCTGCTGTTAATCTGTACCTTACCTACCATACCTTCCCGCCTCTTAAGAAGCTCAAATACAGTGAAGGAAGAGATGAAAATTAAACGGGTAAAAATAATTTTTTGAATATGAATCAGTAGCATTTGGAATGCTCCAAAACAACTGAAGCCCCATCTCTTTATGATGCCTAGATTCAATGACCATTTGCCTCGTCATTGGTGAATATTTGCCACCTGATAGCTGCCACATGGTGCTATGGCAGAGTTAAACACAGGCTCTGGAGTCAGGCCATGAATCAAGTTCCAACTCTGCCACTTTCTGGTTGAGTGAACTTCAGCTGATTACTTGAGTTTTCAAAAGTCTCAGTTTCCTCATTAGCAAAACATGGGTAAAAATATACCTACCATATTCTCAGAGGCTCTCATGAAGATGAATGAGAGAGTGCATGTAAAGTGTTAGCACATAGCTGGAACAGAATCAATGTTCAGTGCTGTGTAGCTTCTATTTTTATTTGGGAATGTTGTTCAAGTTTTCCTCAGAGCTACTTGGCAAAGCACATAGTATTTTTCAAGGCCCTCAGCTTCTGTACTTCTTGCTGTTCTTGTTTAGCTATTAAAGCACTATTGTTCTTTTTCCCCTCCCATGATACCCTAACTTCCAGAACTCAGAAAAGATACTTAATGAGTAGATAAATTCAGATCACTCAGAATTTTCTGTCATGAAATAGGAGAAAATTGTTTGTAAAGACTGTCTTGAATACTATTCTGCAGAGGTTGGAATGCAAAGATTTTTAATTTGAGTAACAGGAGGAAAGCTGTGGTTGAGGAAACCTGGCTGAGAATAGTATTTTGAGTACATTGACTAGAGACACAGAAGCCAATGACAGAGACTGTTAAAATAATCCAGGTATTAACTGGAGGGAAAGAATAGTGAAAACATAATGAAAATGGATACATGGTTGAAGAGATGAACCCTCAAAAGGAACCCAGAAAGCAGTACCATTTACAATAGCACCAAGAAAGATGAAATATTTAGGAAAAAATAATCTAACAAAATATGTGCAGGACCCACATCCTGAAAACTACAAGACACTGATGAAAGAAATCAAACACCAAAATAAACAGAGAGATAAACCATATTCATTTACTGGAAGGCTCAATATTGTTACAATGTCAGTTTCCCCCAACTTGATCTATAGATGTGATGCATTCCCAATCAATATCCCAGCAGGATTTTTTGTAGATATTAACAAACCTGATTTAAAAAAATTTTTGAAAAGCAAAAGCCCTACAGAAAACTAGAATAACCAGCATAATTTTGAAAAATAAAAAGAAAGCTGAAGGACTACATGATTTCAAGAATTATGAAGTAATCATGATTACTGTACTATAAAGCTGCAGTAATCATGACAGATGGTATTGGCAAAAAGACAGACACATAGATCAATGCCACAGAAAGAAAGAGCCCAGAAATAGATATACATATAAATTGTCAACTTGGTCAAGTGGTTTTTGCCAAAGTAAAAAGACAACTTGGTGGGAAAAAAAAAGCCTTTTCCAACAAATCGTTCTGGGACAATTGAATCTCCACATGTAAAAAATATGAACTTCAACTCATACCTTGCATATATACAAAAATTCAGTTAAAATGGATTATGGACTTAAATATATAAAGTCCAAAACTATAAAACTAAAACTTCTAGATGAAAACATAGGAGAAAATATTTATTGCCTTGGTTAGGCAAAGCTTTCTTAGATACATCACCAAAAGCACAATCCACAAAAGAAAAAATTAATAAATCAGACTTCATCAAAATTTAAAACTTCTGTAAAAGATACCCTTAAGAGAATAAAAAGAAAAGCCACAGACTAGAAGAAAATATTTGCAAATTACATATTCACAAAGGACTTGATTATCAAGTATCTATAAAGAACTCTCAAAACTAAACAATAAGAAAATAACTTATTTTTTTTAAATGAGAAAAAGATTGGAACTGACATTTCACAAAAGAAGATAACAGGTTGGCCCATAAGCACATGAAAAGATGCTCAACATCATTAGCCATTAGAAAAATACAAATTTAAACCACCATGGGATACCATTAAAAACCTATGAGAATGACTAAAATTAAAATGACTGAGAATACCAAGTGATGTAGAACATAGAGAACAACTGGAACTCTCCTACTTTTCTGGTGGGAACACAAAGTGGTGCAGTCATTTTGGAAAAAGGCTTGGCAGTTTCTTTTACCACTGAACATATACTTGCCACATGATTCAGCAATTCCATACATAAGAGAAATGAAAACTCATGTATATACAAATACCTTGTACATGAATGTTTATAGTGTCTGTGTTCATAACCACACACAGAAAAAAACTGGAATGACCCCAAATACCCTTCAACTGGTAAATAGATAAACTGAGGTTCACCACACAACTGGATATTACTCAACAAGAGAAATGAAAAAAATTTGATAGATGAAGCAACAGAGATGACAGGAATGTAGTATGCTAAGGAAAAGTCAGACTCAAAAGCTACATACTGTATGATTCAATTTAATGACATTCTAGAAAGGGCAAAATTTTAGGAACTGAAAATAGATCAGTGGCTGCCAGGAGATTAGAGTGGGAGCAGGGGTTAATTACAAAGGGGTAATGCAAAAAAATCTGGGGAGGTAATGGAACATTTCTGTATCTGGATTGTGGTGGTTATTACACAACTACATGCCAAAACTGTACGTCTAAACCTATAGACCTACAAGCCAAAAAGAGTTCATTTTCCTGCATGTACATTTTTTTTAAGTGAGTAAAATAAAAGTAAAACAGAAAAAAAAAAAATCAAGGTGTTTGAGCTGGTGTGGCTAAAAGGAAAAGATTAAAACGGTAAAAACTAGAGAAGACCTCAAAGAAGTAGAAAGAAAACCAAAAATATGTAGAGTCAGGAAGGGAAAGGAAAAGAGACTTTCTAGAAGCAGATGATGGTAAACATAGTCAATGTTAAAGAAAGTTATTGTTGATTTTAGAAAGAGCAGTTTGAGCAAAAGAGTTACCCCATTTAGCAACTACTTTATTCTTTCTTAGGTCAGCAACACATTAGTTTGACATTTAACTAACTACTCTTGTAAGGGGTCTGGTAATGATAAGAAAAGACAAGGGTAGTTACTAGATGAGGCTTCAGGTTCAAGAGACAGAGTTTTAAAGATGGGGGTAGGGACTTCCCTGGTGGCACAGTGGTTAAGAATCCGTCTGTCAATGCAGGGGACACAGGTTCGATCCCTGGTCCAGGAAGATCCCACGTGCCACGGAGCAACTAAGCCTGTGCGCCATAGAGCCCGCGAGCCACAACTACTGAAGCCCACACGCCTAGAGCCCGTGCTCCACCACAAAGAGAAGCCAGCACAATGAGAAGCCCGCGCACTGCAACAAAGAGTAGCCCCTGCTCGCCGCCACTAGAGAAAGCCCTCGCGCAGCAATGAAAACCCAACACAGCCAAATAAATAAATTAATTAATTTTAAAAAAGAAATTAAAACAGTAAACTGATTTTTAAAAAATTAGAAAAAAATAAAGATGGGGATAGACTTGGGAATATAAGATGCAGGGGCAAAGAATTCACAGAGGAAGAGGAGATTGTAGGTGTTGATGGGAGGGAGGACATGGCCCCTCTAGAGATGGGAAGAGAAGTTAGCCTTGAAGGAAGGGGAGTGGCCTCTCCTCCCTGAGTCAGAGGGCAAGGCCAGAGATAAGACAGCGAAACCAAGACACTGAGGGACAAAGGACTGGATCCTGGAGTGAGTATCCCAGATGGCTCTGCACTTCATTCTTTCTCTCTAGTGATGATGAGTCTTCATACAGCTTATCCCTTCCTGTGGTAACTTCAAAACGGCTGGTGGGAGGATTTGTTTTTTGTTTTTTGTTTTTTTTTTAAACATCTTTATTGAAGTATAATTGCCTTACAATAGTGTGTTAGCTTCTGCTTTATAACAAAGTGAATGAGTTATACATATACAATATGTTCCCATTTCTCTTCCCTCTTGCATCTCCCTCCCTCCCACCCTCCCCATCCCACCCCTCTAGGTGGTCACAAACCACCGAGCTGATCTCCCTGTGCTGTGCGGCTGCTTCCCACTAGTTATCTATTTTACATTTGGTAGTGTATATATGTCCATGACACTCTCTTACCCTGTCACATCTCACCCCACCCCCTCCCCATATCCTCAAGTCCATTCTCTAGTAGGTCTGTGTCTTTATTCCCGTCTTGCCACTAGGTTCTTCATGGCCTTTTTTTTGTTTTTTTTTTTTTTTTTCCCTTAGATTCCGTATATATGTGTTAGCATACTGTATTTGTTTTTCTCTTTCTGACTTACTTCACTCTGTATGACAGACTCTAACTCCATCCGGGAGGTATTTTGTAATGAGGTGGATGGAGTTAGGATTTGTTTTTGTTTTGTAGTTTTGAATACTGTCTTGGGCAAGCTTACCCCACTCAGTGGTGTATCCAGGAAAGTGTTAAACTAGTGCCCCCTTGTGGCCTCAGGGAAGAATGGGGCCCATTGTACATTTGCAAACACAAACCCCTTGACTCACCAGGCTCTGTAAGAGGCATATGGAGGTGCTATTACATACATCAACCTTTGCTTCTCTCTAACCTAACCAAGGTTTAGTCAAGTGTCGCCTTGAATAAATAGTCAGGGATAATGTGCAAGGAGAAATGTTAATAATGAGTTAAAAAAATGTTTGAATGAATTCTACTTCCAGATGTGTTCAAGTACATTTATAGCTTTCATTCAGACAAGACTTGTGAGTATATAACTTTTGGCATCAACAGAAAAAGGAGAGTAAAAATGGTTCTGAAATTGTTCTGACGATTACTAAGCTCTTACTTAATGAGTGTCATTCATAAATCTATTGGTAAGACTATGGACCAATGACTGAAGCAGTGGAAACCAATTTGCCATGGTGTTTGGAATGGGAGACTTAGGATATAGATGTTCAACACCAGCAAACTCAAGGCAATTTTTCACAAAGAGGCCTAAGAAGTGATCAAGTTTGACATATGTCATAGCATGTTTGCCAATTAAATAAAAACCCTACAGAGACACACATAGTGCTTTAACTGCAAAAATAACACCTACACTCAGAAGTCCAGCAAGAATCCTCATGACTCCCATTACCTCTAATTGGAATGAAACAGCAAAATCCCCGGCCTCCACAAGGCATATTCATTTCACAGCTGACATTTGTTTTTTTTCCCAGCTGATGTTTAAAATTATCACACAGGCAGAAAAATGTTTTAGGACTCTGTTTAGTTCAATGTTCTAGCCTTGATTTGTAGGATTACATTCAGAGGCCAGGCTGAGCCCTTTCTCCACACTCCTTTAGAGCCATATGGCAAAACGAAAATAGAATCAGGTCATCGTAACTTTTTCTTCTAAGCCATCTTGTAAATGAGAAAGTGCTGTGGTAAAGCAAAGAGAAGTGTGAATTTCCACACTCATAACCAGTAAATAAGGAAATAAATTACTTTATGGTTTCCATCCTTAAATGGAAACAAAATGGCTTCACCTTTGACTCATGACAATTTTGTCCATTTCATCCGAGCTGTTCCCAGAGGCCAAGCACTTCCAGATCTGGAAATGATTCAATATGGCAAAAGTGAGCGGCAGGATGTGCCCAAATGTTTATACGCAGGTTGACTGTAAAAGGCTGATAACCTGAAAGCTGAAATTTATAACAGCTTCAGAACTACTATGGTTTTTATTTCTCAAATTGGCCTGGTTGGGGATTTAAATCTGTTGAGAAGTACCATGGGGAATTCCTTCCCTGGTTGTTTGAATGGTGAAGAAGAATTAAAGTAACATGGCTGTTGGCTGAAATGGTATTTGGTGACTGCCCTGAGTCAAACAACAGAAAACACCTGAATAAAAACTAAAAAAAATGCAGCAAATTACCCTAGGTATCTGGCCTGTCCAACAGCCAAATACATAAAAGTATACACACAATAACTTGCTTGTAATATTGCTCTCAGGATCCACTGGAATTTTCTATGGAGACACTACTTTATAATAAGGTCTATTTTAGATAAAACCAACCTGAAGAATGGAATCACCCCAAGAGCAGTGTTAAATCAGAAATAGAAAGGAATTGATATAGACACAAATTTAGAAACTGGCCTTAGGAAGGATCTATGTGAGCAAACGAATTTCCCAAGTTTTGGAACACAGAAAAGGGCAAGCAGAAGGTCAAGAGAGATGATTGGCAGATACATATCTACCATCATGCTCGTCTTTATCACCACCTGACAT
Source organism: Balaenoptera acutorostrata (assembly GCF_949987535.1). NCBI lineage: Eukaryota > Metazoa > Chordata > Mammalia > Artiodactyla > Balaenopteridae > Balaenoptera > Balaenoptera acutorostrata. The sequence goes on along the minus strand of NC_080080.1, from coordinate 66,192,637 downwards.
TATATACTTATTTAGCGTCTGTCCTCCCGACCCCACCCCTATATGGAAGCTCTTTAAGAGCGGGTGTTTGTATTTTTGAAGTCCCAAAGCCTAGATCGTTACTTACAATGCAGTAGGCACTCTAAGGGAAATGCACAGAGCTGGCAAATGAGGCGGAGAAAAATACAAAGAAAAGAAATGAGAACCAGGAGAAAAACTGTGGGAAGAGTCACAAGAAATAGGTTGCTCACTGCTGTCAGATGAAGCTGAAAGGTACAGATGCAAAAAAATCTCGGAAAGGACTATATACTAGGATAATGCATTGGAGAGAGGTTTAGTGGAGTTGGGAGCAAGCAGGCCATGTCACAAGTGGTATAGCAAGGCTCCTACTGAAAAATGAGTCTCTTTTCAGTTAAGACAAAGCATTTGTTAATTGCAGTGAAAAAAAGCAAGAGGCATAACAGAATATTAGAAGCTATAAACTTAGATATATTTCTCACATGGTCACCTTTCCCCTTCGTTATGTGCTCTTTAAGATGGCAACATAAATGTGTGATGGAATATAGGACAAAATTTCTGACCAATTATTTGGAAAAGTTTCCAAAATTAAGATTGCTTATGGAAATCAGGATTGAAATGTATTTCGAGTACACAATGTGATATCCTTTTGCAGCACATTGTATTTCCTATTTTGACCAAGTTAATATTAACATAGCTTTGTTGTTTGCAAGTATTCATGTTGAGGGCAGAAAAAGTGACCCCAGAGGCTACTATGATACAGGGAAAGCAACTTGAGATATAAATGTGTTCTGAGTACATACAATGAGCCACCTAATGTTTCTGAGTTATCATTACTGTTCAAGGGCAGCCAGCCAGAGGAAATGTGTGTACTGGAATTCTATGGGGGTCTGGCTTGAGCTTGAGACTATTTAACTTTTTAATCAATGACACATAAAATCTAATTGAAAAGGTTGCCATCAAGTATATGGATGACTAAATGCGGCTACTATGGTGCTATAAAGAACCAAATTAAGAATAGCAAAGCAACCTTGTTAAATTGTCAAAGAGAAGAGGAGGACATATGTGAACAAGACAGGATGGAAAGTTAAGTTACGATTTGATAAGAATCAAAAAAGAAGGAGGAAAGAGTAGGAGAGGGGGTAAGAAGGATCTATTCCATGCAAACTGGACAGAAGAAGATCTAATGGTCACAGTGATCTGCAAAATAAATACTAATCAAGAATGGAAAAAGTGTCATATGCTTTTATGAAAACAGCTCTTATCATTCATACATGAATAGGGACATGGGGGTGGAGGGAGGACATATATGAGTTGTTTTCTCTGTTTTCTTAAAATTCAGATTAACAGAGATTGAAGTCAACCCACCATAGCAAGCTGCCTTTTCCACTCAAGCCCACCCCATTAGGTAGCTGAGATCTGCTAGTGTGAGGCCATCTTTTCCCAGATAGGTTTTCCCATAGTTCCCGCTTCCTCCAGGGAATGGTGGCCACTGGTCTTGAGCATTCTCTTCCTAATCTCACAGTTACATGAGAGTAGAGATGTAGTGAGAAGGAGCTGCCCCATGAGGAGAGCAGCCCTTAGCCGTCTGGGGAACTCTGGTCCAGCTGCTTCACTAACAACACTTGGAAATTAGTGGCCACCCTGTGCAGCTGGAACAGTTACCCTGCTACTCACCAAAGCGCACTCAACCGTAGCTCCCTCCAACATCATGGCCAACACCCCCTAGTCACTGTGGCCTCCTGCCCGTCATCACTAGTAAGAGATGGGAGCTGACTGGTCATGCAGGGAATGAGCTGGGACACAGGGGCCTGGAACACACACACAGGTCACTGGAGTTTCAACTGCAACTTCAGTGTGTAGGGGACCAACTTGGAAAATACTCAGCAACAGTGTTTTTTTTTTTGTTTTTTAATGGTATTACGAGTTCAGGAACCTGATCTGGAGAGGAAAAGAAAAATGTACTGTATATACTAAATGAACAGAAGAGAACCCCGACTGGGGAGTTGATTCAGGGGATTCTGTTTGTGATGGTTAGCGGCTGTTTTATGTGCATTTGAGAATGGTTCAAGAGCCCTGCTCTGCAGCATGATAGATTGAAGTTAGATGTTAAGACCTGCCTAAATGATTCATTTACAAAGATAATGAACTTCACTGTAAACAGAGGAGACACAGCATTTTGGAATATTCGAAATCAATTACAGTAAAGGTATATGAAGGTATGTGAATTTTGAACTATCCTCAACTTCTGGGGAAGCATGTGTACTTTAAGGGAAAAAAATAGTCTTCAAAGAAAGCTCAAGTATCCAGGGCCACTGAGTCATCTGGCCTAGAATATTATCTTGTTTTCTTCATTTTCCAGATTTTCTCTCTTGAGCTCTGGAGCCATGTTTAAAATAGGGTCATAATTAAAGTTAAAGAAAACTATTTTAGAGTCAAAGGAAAGGGGCTTGGAGATGGTTGCGTAGGGATGGGTTGACCTTTTCTAGAAAGGGAGGCATGGCAGTGTTGGGGTCAGGCAACCAGATTAGTGACTTTTGACCCCAGATTAGTGACTTAACTAGCTCTGCAACCCTGAATTAACCTTCCTGAGCCTAACATTTTTATCACACGTAAAATAGGGATGATGATATCTACTGTGCAGTGATGTTAATAGGATTAGCATTGATTAAAATAAACACCTAACATACAATTGGTACTCAAGTCGTACTCATGGTTATATCAGTCCCTTCACATTCTCCACCCAGAGTTATGTTATACCGTATTGCATTGTATATATTGTGATGTTTACCTCTGTAAACGTGGTATGCAAGCACCCAACTAAATCTGATCTGCAATTTAAATTTCAGATGATAACATTCTTTTTAGTATAAGTATATCCTACGCAAAAGCCCAGAAGCAGATGGCTGCACAGGCGAATTCTATCAAACATTTAGAGAAGAGCTAACACCCATCCTTCTCAAACTCTTCCAAAATATAGCAGAGGGAGGAACACTCCCAAACTCATTCTACGAGGCCACCATCACACTGATACCACAACCAGACAAAGATGTCACAAAGAAAGAAAACTACAGGCCAATATCACTGACGAACACAGATGCAAAAATCCTCAACAAAATACTAGCTAACAGAATCCCACAGCACATGAAAAGGATCATACACCATGATCAAGTGGGGTTTATCCCAGGAATGCAAGGATTCTTCAACATACGCAAATCAATCAATGTGATAAACCATATTAACAAATTGAAGGAGAAAAACCATATGATCATCTCAATAGATGCAGAAAAAGCTTTCAACAAAATTCAACACCCATTTATGATAAAAACCCTCCAGAAAGTGGGCAAAGAGGGAACTTACCTCAACATAATAAAGGCCATATATGGCAAACCCACAGCCAACATCATTCTCAATGGTGAAAAACTGAAACCATTTCAACTAAGATAAGGAGCAAGACAAGGTTGCCCACTCTCACCACTATTATTCAACATAGTTTTGGAAGTTTTAGCCACAGCAGTCAGAAGAAAAAGAAATAAAGGGAATCAAAATAGGAAAAGAAGAAGTAAAGCTGTCACTGTTTGCAGATGACATGATACTATACATAGGAAATCCTAAAGATGCTACCAGAAAACTACTAGAGTTAATCAATGAATTTGGTAAAGTAGCAGGATACAAAATTAATGCACAGAAATCTCTTGCATTCCTATACACTAATGATGAAAAATCTGAAAGAGAAATTAAGGAAACACTCTCATTTACCATGGCAACAAAAAGAATAAAATACCTAGGAATAAACCTACCTAAGGAGACAAAAGACCTGTATGCAGAAAACTAGAAGACACTAATGAAAGAAATTAAAGATGATACAAACAGATGGAGAGATATACCATGTTCTTGGATTGGAAGAATCAACATTGTGAAAATGACTCTACTACCCAAAGCAATCAACAAATTCAATGTAATCCCTATCAAACTACCAATGGCATTTTTTCACAGAACTAGAACAAAAAATTTCACAATTTGTATGGAAACACAAAAGACCCCGAATAGCCAAAGCAATCTTGAGAAAGAAAAATGGAGCAGGAGGAATCAGGTTCCCTGACTTCAGACTACACTACAAAGCTACAGTAATCAAGACAGTATGGTACTGGCACAAAAACAGAAATACAGATCCATGGAACAGGATAGAAAGCCCAGAGGTAAACCCATGCACATATGGTCACCTTATTTTTGATAAAGGAGGTAAGAATATACAATGGAGAAAAGACAATCTCTTCAATAAGTGGTGCTGGGAAAACTGGACAGCTACATGTAAAAGAATGAAATTAGAACACTCCCTAACACCATACACAAAAATAAACTCAAAATGGATTAAAGACCTAAATGGAAGGCTAGCCACTATAAAACTCTTAGAGGAAAACACAGGCAGAACTCTCTATGACATAAATCACAGCAAGATCCTTTTTGACCCACCTCCTAGAGAAATGGAAATAAAAACAAAAATAAACAGATGGGACCTAATGAAACTTAAAACCTTTTGCACAGCAAAGGAAACCATAAACAAGATGAAAAGACAACCATCAGAATGGGAGAAAATATTTGCAAATGAAGCAACTGACAAAGGATTAATCTCCAAAATTTACAAGCAGCTCATTCAGCTCAATATTAAAAAAACAAACAAACCAATCCAAAAATGGGCAGATAGACCTAAATAGACATTTCTCCAAAGAAGATATACAGATTGCCAACAAACACATGAAAGGATGCTCAACATCACTAATCATTAGAGAAATGCAAATCCAAACTACAATGAGGTATCATCTCACACCAGTCAGAATGGCCATCCTCAAAAAAATCTACAAACAATAAATGCTGGATAGGGTGTGGAGAAAAGGGAACTCTCTTGCACTGTTGGTGGGAATGTAAATTGATAGAGCCAGTATGGAGAACAATATGGAGGTTCCTTAAAAAACTAAAAATAGAACTACCATGCGACCCAGCAATCCCACTACTGGGCATATACCCTGAGAAAACCATAATCCAAAAAGAGTCATGTACCACAATTTCATTACAGCACTATTTACAACAGGCAGGACATGGAAGCAACCTAAGTGTCCACTGACAGATGAATGGGTAAAGAAGATGTGGCACATATATATAATGGAATATTAGCCATAAAAAGAAATGAAACTGAGTTATTTGTAGTGAGGTGGATGGACCTGGAGTCTGTCATACAGAGTGAAGTCAGAAAGAGAAAAAAAACCCATATGCTAACACATATATATGGAATCTAAAAGAAAAAAAAATGGTTCTGAAAAACCTAGGGGCAGGACAGGAATAAAAACGCAGACTTAGAGAATGGACTTGAGGATACGGGGAGTGGGAAGGGTAAGCTGGGACGAAGTGAGAGAGTGGCATGGACATATATACGCTACCAAATGTAAAATAGATAGCTAGTGGGAAGCAGCCACATAGCACAGGGAGATCAGCTTGGTGCTTTGTGACCACCTAGAGGGGTGAGAGGGAGGGAGACGCACAAGGGAGGGGATATGGGATATATGTATACATATAGCTGAGTCACTTTGTAATAAAGCAGAAACACACCATTGTAAAGCAATTATACTCCAATAAAGATGTTTAAAAATAAAGTATATCCTATGCAATTTGGAGAACATACTTACACTAAAAAATTATTTGTTACTTATTTGAAATTCAAATTTAGCTAAGTACCTGGCATTTTTATTTTCTAAATCTGGCAAGTCTGCCTACTCAGCATTTATTCCCTATGTATCCCTTTCTAACAGCATGTCGATTTTCATTCTGGTAATGAACCCGCCCCTACAACAGTTGACTCCACTTGACCCCCCAGATAGGCCCTACATGGTTTAAGCTAATAAACACTTTTCAGACTCCTAGCCAAAGTAACTGGTTATTTGGTAGGCATGTGATCTAAGTCACAGTGAATTTAGGCACTCTTGTTTGTAACACAAAATTAGAAGTACTTGCTCTCTCTTAGGTACAAACAAGAAGTAAAAACTCACCACATTGTTGGTAATCATTTGGCTACCATGCAAGAAGCTGATCCATGGAAGAAGCAAAGCCAAGGTTACAGCTGGGGAATTGCCATCCCTGGGGTTAGGAATGGGATCAGTTTCCCTTGAGGCACATGGCTGTGTGGGGAAGAGATGGACACCTGAACAAAACCTTTTTTCTTTGGAATAATTGATGCATCATAGGAACAGTATGCACCACAGGGTAAAAAATGAAACTAAGAAAAAGTGTGTTCTTCTATGAGTTAGAATGCTTTAGTTGTAAGCAGTAGAAAAACCTAACTCAGACAGGTGTAAACAATAAAGGGAATTTATAGGTCTTGTAACATAAAATCCCAAGGGTAGGTGAGCTTTGGGGAAGCTATTTATTTAACAGTGAGTTACGGCAACAAAGAGAAAAGGGGGAGGGGGCTTGTTCTTTTTTCAAAAGTTAGCCACTGCTTCTATTTTTATAATTCCATGATTTTATGATGATTTGGTAAACACAAAATGCAGCTGTACTCATCAGTTTTCCAAATTAATATTTATATAACTTGATGCAGTACTGGGGCCAAATTTTTAGAACTTTACAAACATTTCATTGCACTTCAGTCTTATCTGTTTAGAAACGCAAGCATCACATTTTCCTATACACATCCCAGAATTACTTCTGCCAATTCAAGATTTCATGATAAGTTTACATAAGTTTGCATTTGTAAGCTTCATTTCCTGATTCCTTGATTTGTGCCCTTGCAAATTATAATTCTGTGCATGTTCAGTAGAATTACGAAGACAATCAAAAAGTCTAGCCTATAATGGTCCTTACTGCCTGAATTTATATCTCAGATTTTTTATAATACTTTTCCCACAGCTGATTTTAATAAAATCTATAATAATTATTATGAAAATAAAGAGTATGTGACAAGGAATCTTCCTTTCAACCCAGCAATCATGTTATACACATTTGTGTCTAGCACCAGGATATTCTTATACACATGAACTACTAATATACATGTAATAGAAGATCTTTGATCCAGGAGTCTGAATACTGGAAACATCCAAACAGCGGAATATTTCTGAAATATTTTTTAAATGACCATCCATTTTTAAAATTATGTATTGAAATACTTGAAAATAATATAGCCAGGTATCTTCCAAGGAGCTGCAACGATAGGTCAGTGTTGCTCTGTGGCCTAATGGATACCAGGGTGGCAATAGGAGTAAGGTTCTCACCTGGTAGGCTTGTGGGTACCATACTAACTGCCTTAGCTCTCAGCTGGTGCATAGTTCAGAAAGCAACAACTACTTTAAACTGTTATTTTCAATCATGCAAATATGTGTTATATAAATCATTCCTTAATTAGTATAATGGAAAGAAATACCCCAAGAATGCATCTAGCGGAATAATCTTTTCCTAATTGCTGGGCTCCACTGGAGTTAAGACATCTCAGCTCCAGAAATAAGATTTCAGACCATCCCAGTGAATTCTTCCCTACTAGAAATACCATTTTATTAATAATGAAAATAAGAATGGCTCATATTTATCGAGCTGTTATTATGTCAGGAGCTGAACTAAGAGTCTGACATTCACAGCCCTGTGCCCATTTTGTGGATGAGCATTTTGCTAAGTCCAGAGTAATGATGGACCACTTTGCCCAAGTTTCTGTAATACCAGAGCTAACAAGGACATAGATCATTCTGGGTCATGCTGGGGATTGTAGGCAGTAGGCTACACCCTTAATACTAGAGTTCTGTGAGACAGGCACTAGTGTTCCCATTCTGTAGAAGAGAGAAGGTGGTCATTTTTCAAACTCACATAGCTGATAAATGGAAAGCCTGGATTTAAATTCAGACTTCTGAACTCAACTCCACTGCTCTTTCTACTAAATACCTGCTACAGTCCCATTCAAATAACTTATCAGTTTTTATTAATTTAGTATAAAATGTTTAGGAATGCAGACGACCTCTCCCTTAACAAGAAGAAATGTTCCATGACAGAGCTAAGACGAGCTAAGGAAATTTTGTGGTATAATTGATTTGGAAGTGTAAATTTTCAAGAGAATCTTCAGCCTCAAAACAACTCCTTTTTAGTCAGCATAAGCTAAGGTAGCTTAATCCAAGCAATAATGTTCTAAACCCATATATTTCTTCTACCCATAAGACAAATAAATAAAACCTCACAAACAACACTAACTTTAAGAGAAATGTTTTCCTCACCATGCATTCAAACAGCATGTACAAGCTCTATTATTGGCATTGCTGAGAAACTGTTTCTTTTATGTCATTCAAATGGTACTATATTCTTCCCTTCAGGGTCTGGCTAAAACTCAAAAAACAACAAACTACAAATTAAGACCTCCCTTTTCAAATTATCCTTTTGTTCTGTCCAAGTCAGAGAAATTGGTATTCCAGCAGAAAGCTGCTGCTTTAAGCAGAACAGCCTTTAATATGGAAAGATTCCTCCTTAGATTGCTAAAAGTTTTGCAATTCTACTCTTAGTCATCTTTATTATTATAATCTACCATCAAGAAATCTCTCTTTCACAGTGAGGTCAGGAGAAGTATATGGAATATTCTAAAGGTCAGGTTGTCCATTTCACTCTCTGTTCCCCGCAAGGAGTGGACCAGACATGGCAGTGGAGCTTGTCACCCTGCCCATGTGGGGCAGGTTCCGGAGCCTAACTACACGGGATTCAATGTTTATGTGCATAAATGCTTGTGCACATGTGTGTGCAGGTGTGTTTTGACCTTTTCCCACCTGCCACCTTGGAAAAGATCACTTGCCCTTTTAAGCCTCAGTCTCAACAATACAACAAAGGCATTGGAGTAGATCAGCTACTCTCAAAGAATGGTCTGGTAGCATCTGAGGGTTCCCAAGACGGTTTCAGGCAGTCCTCATGGTCAAAACTATTTTCATGATGACACTAAACGTATTATTTTCCTTTTTCACTCACATGCTTTCACCAGTGGACAGTGGAGTTTTCCAGAGGCTCCGTGACATGTGATGATGTCATCAATCTGAAAATGGGCTTATGTAACCTTGTGTTTTAAAATCATTTTTAGTCTTAAATATCTAATACTATAAATATCAATAAATATAACACATAAAATCTAATAGGGCTCCCAATAGTTTTGAGGAGTTAAAAGGAGTCTTAAGATCAAAAAGTTTGAAAATTGCTGGACCAGATCATCTCTCCCTCAGCAGTTTCTAACTGCTTGTGCTAGGGTTAAAATGTCTTTTTTGTTTTTTAAAGGTGATGATGGTAGATTTTAAATACTTTTAAAAAGATCCTACTTGGTAAGAGAGAAAGTGTTACCCTCTGTACGTGCCTCCATTAAAAAAATTATTATGCTACTAGTTTATACATAGGCAGCCCTATGAACCCTTCTTGTGACCTCCTATGATTCAGCGTAAAACATTAATTTCCGTGTGGATTATCACCCAAATAGGTATTGATGGTGTTCTATGAAACTGTCCTTAGGCCCTCAGAGCATTTGTACAGTTTGTACTTGGTTGAAAACCTAATTAATAAGGACACACTTATCCATTACCAATCCCCTAATGTCATGTTCTACCCTGTTTTGTCTTTACCTGGGCTTTCCTAGATTTCCCACCATTGCTTTCAAGTCAGATCCTGAGACTTGAGCCAAAAGCTCATTCCTCAAACACGATTTTAAGGTGTGAGGAAGAAGAACTGATCGATGTAAACTCTTCCAGTAGGTGTGTAAAAAATGCCTCCTGGACATCTCTGAGAGGAAAATTCCCAACTCAAACAATAGCTCTCCTTGCAACACTATACTTCTTTGATGGATTACTTCTGGATGAGTTACAAAACTGAAAGTTCAATTTTAAATTTTAAATAGGAACTTTTATGCTTCATTTAAAGAATTGCAACTCAGGATAATATCAATGAATATTTTCTTTCCCAAACCAATTATATGGTAAAACAGGATTATCATGTTCATTTAATCTGTATAAAGTCCATAGCATTAAATGATAGATCAGCTAATTAATTGCTTCCAAAGCACTTTGGTAGTGCTGAAGAATGCTTTTTTTTTTTTTACTCTCAGCCTCCCTCTTTAATTGGCTTTCCATTACATGGTGCTTTTCTCTTGATTTTTTTTTTTTTCCTCTTGATTTTTTAAAAGTACTTCTTTTTATTCTTCTCTATTATCTCATCTTTTTTCCTCCTTGTTGGACTGAAGTGACAAGGAGCCTTGAATTCATGATGAAAGAAAATGTAATTGAGCCTAGTGAACCAACCACGGGAAAATCTGAGTTCAAACTCTGGCACCATATCCCCTCTATTATCAAACCCTGGAGTTTCATAATCGGGAAAATGTATACTGTTATAATACTTCATGGAGATGTTGTAAAGATTACTGAGCACATTTCCTTTAGCATCACTAGTCTAAAGAGTGAGGCAGAGATAAATGCTTTTCCAAATGCATTCCACTTGTGTGAGTGCACAAGATCTTAGAAGCAACTCTCTCCACAAATGTCAATCAAGACAATAGCAGTAGGGCTTCCCTGGTGGCGCAGTGGTTGAGAGTCTGCCTGCCAATGCAGGGGACATGGGTTCGAGCCCTGGTCTGGGAAGATCCCACATGCCGTGGAGCAACTGCGCCCATGAGCCACAATTGCTGAGCCCGCGCGTCTGGAGCCTGTGCTCCGCAGGAGAGGCCGCGATAGTGAGGCCCGCGCACCGCGATGAAGAGTGGCCCCCGCTTGCCACAACTAGAGAAAGCCCTCGCACAGAAAACGAAGACCCAACACAACCAAAAATAAATAAAATAAATTTTAAAAAAAGACAATAGCAGTAGAAACAAGGTGATTAGAAGTATGTTTTTTCACTTGTAGGAAGTTGTAATTAGCTTAATTTCTTTTGGAGGGAATCTGAGGGACCTGTCTGTTGCCTGGGAAGTAAGTAGAACCTGTTCTTGCTGTGAAATCAATTTCATTCTGGTATGGGTTTCAAAGGTAGGTGAAAGGATCAGGGAGCAGGTCTCAGATCTGAATGCCCACGAACACTGACCCCTTGTCTTTTTTTTTTTTTAATTTATTTATTTTATTTATTTATTTTTGGCTGTGTTGGGTCTCCGTTGCTGCACGCAGGCTTTCTCTAGTTGCAGCGAGTGGGGGTCTACTCTTCATTGTGGTGTGTGGGCCTCTCATTGCAGTGGCTTCTCTTCTTGCAGAGCATGGGCTCTAGGCACGCAGGCTTCAGTCGTTATGGCTCGCGGGCTCCAGAGCACAGACTCAGTAGTCGTGGCGCATGGCCTT